>NC_133531.1:53202813-53299270 GCF_048544455.1 Silene latifolia
AAGATTAGATAGTATAGGTCGTCATCCGGTAATGGTTTTACTTTGTTTGATTTAAAGGTTAGTGAAGTTATGACCTCATTGCCATAACTTCATTGCTAGACAAAAATGATGTGTTAATTTTTGGAAAATATATTTTTAATGTTTTATAAAAATAAGAGAGTATTTATATAATTGGAATTATTTAATAAGAATTTAAGTTGAATAAACTATTGGTTTGTAACACGATATTTATGTCGTCATGCAACCTAGAGTTTCAACTAAATTCTATCTCTATTTGTTGTGGGCTATGGAGGCCGAATGAACCGATTGGAAACCCTAGGGGCCGAAACCCTAGAGGCCGAATTCTCCACTCCTAAACCCTAGCCTCCTACTTGTTCGTCAAGTCATTTAGGGTTTTGCATCTTCCAGAATATTCCTAAACCCTAATTCCCTACAACTATAAATACCTCTCTTCATTCAACATTTTTTGGTGACACACATCTACACTTTCAAGAGAAAAATATTTAAGCAAAAATTATTTGAGCTTTAATTCTTATTTTACAAATTGCTTATACAAAAATTGCACATCATATTTGTCAATCACTCAAAGAGAAATCGTTATAGGATACAAAGTACACAAAGATATTATACTCACTCGCATAACGTGAGATTAGTATTTATCGTTGTACTTTCTTATTAACGTAAGAGCAGTCTAGAGTATTTAGCGATACTCAAACTGAGTTATAATCATATAGTTGATTATATGAGTGGATTGATAATTTTTGTAATCCGTAGAAAGGTACTAAAAATTATTAATCGAGAATAGTGGACGTAGGTTTCGACTAGTGAAACTGAACCACTTCAAAAATCCTGTGTGTCTCTCTTTCTCTCTTTCTTTATTTTTTGTTATTTCGTTTTTGCGCTTATTAGTGAATTAATTAGTTGATTTTAATCGATAAAATCAAATAATTAATTTTACATCATATATTTCGAAAAAGTGGACATCGTTTTTAATACTCAATTCACCCCCCCTCTTTCGTATTCGATCAATAGACTCCTCAATTGGTATCAAAGTCTCGTGCTCTTGATAGCCTAATAGCTAGAGTCTGATCTTTTTTTGAGTCTATTTATCATTTTTATGCTGCATTTATTTTTTATCAAATGGATTCCAAACACCTTAAATGTCCTATATTCAATGGGAAGAACTATGGTTTATGGAAGAATATGATGACCCATTTCATTAAAGGTAACGATTGGGAGTGATGTTTGATTATCAAGAATAGTCCGAATAAGATCTTACTTGCAACCACTAATGGCACTACCGTCGAAAAGAATGAAGAGGATTATATTGAGGCGGATTATAAAAAGGCTGAGAAGAATTCAAAAGCAATAAGCTTATTGCAAAACGGTATGATTGCTACTGAATTCGATCATTTCTTAACCAGTTCATCTGCCAAGGAAATATGGGATGGTCTAGAATTAGCCTATGAGCAAAAAGCAACGTATGGCATTACTAATGCGAAAATACGAGCTGTTTGCCATGGAGCAAAACGAGTCAGTTGACAGCATGTCCTCTCGCTTTTCTAGTATCATTAATGAGCTAAAGAATTTAGGAAGAACATTTGACTCCGAGGAAATTGCTAGAAAAATTCTTAGAAGTATGTCTCGCAGATGGAGACATAAAGTGTCTGTTATAGAGGAATGTAAGGACCTAACTTCGTTATCCTATCAGGAGCTACTCGGAACCTTAATGGCTCACGAGATTACTCTGAATCAGGATGAGGAGGAAGCTAGCACATGCAAAAAGATGGCCTTACAAGCTGAGTCTAGCAAGATTAATGATTCTTCAGATATTGAAGATGAAACCGTATTGTTTGTTAAGCCTTTTAAGAAAAAGGCCTTCAATCAAAATCAAAATAAAACAAATAACAAATCAAAGCAAACTCCCAAGAAAAGTTCTGAGTCAAAATGGTCTTTCTCTAACCGTGGATGCTTCAAGTGTGGTGATAATGATCATATGATCAAAGATTGCCCTACATGGAAGAAAATTAAAGACAAAAATCAACGTGACAAAACAAAGAGGGAATTTAAGCAAGTTATGATGGCATATTGTTGGGGAGACTTGGACTCTGAAAATGATGAGTCCGAAGAAGAAGAAGAAGTCAATCTTTGCTTAAGCAGCGTCAGTCTTGACTTATTCTCCGACAGCGACAATGAAAGTAATGCTTCAAATGCTGAGATGTGTCTTGTTGGAAATTTAGATTCAGATTCAGAGGATGAAGAGGTAAGTTTTCTTGAACTCAAAAAGCAAGTTAAGAAACTTTCTAAAAATAATTTAATTAAGTATTTTGAACAATCCCTTGATCATTGTCATGAACAAAGTTTAGAGTTAAAAGACCTTAAGGAACAAATTCTAGACATTGCTGAGGAAAACCAACTTCTAAAAGCCAAAGCCAAAAAGCTCAAATCTAAAGTTATGGCTACCCCACTATAACTTCGGACATGACAAATCTTTGAGAAAAACGCTCTTGAATCAAAAGTTAAGGCTAGTGATGCCATAACTTCAGAGCTCAAACTCAACATTAAACATCTTCAAGCTAAAGTTACAGCTAGTGATGCTATAACTTCTGAGTTGAAGAAAGTCAATGAGATTTTAAAAGATGAACTTAATGGCAAAGATAGTGTGGTTTCCGAACACAAGAGAGAAATTATATTTCTCTCTAAGCAATTGAAAGAAGCTAGTGATAGTATGTCTGAACTTAAGGAACAACATGAAAATGAGAAACGTGTCTTGAATGAACGTTTTGATAAATTTCGTGAAGATGTTGAGAAAGGTAACTCTTCCAAGGATTCAAGTGTAGATCATTCGAAATGTGAAAAAGAAATTGAGTCCTTGAAAGAATTACTCTTACATGCACGAAAAGTTCATGATAAATGGGAAGGAAGCACAAAAGTTTTAAACTTCCTTACTGAACAATTTGATAATAACATGAAGATGAGACTTGGTCATGAATGCTATAGCCGTAGAGACCATGATAAATGCAAATCTAATCCTTCTGATCATGATTTCAGAAAAAGAAAATATGTTAATCTTCCAGAATACTTGATTTGTAATTACTGTGGCTCTACTGGACATATTCAAGTCAATTGTGTCAAACTTGCTTTGGATAAGCAAAAGAGTGTCGAAACTGTTAAGACTTGTGATTTCATAGTGGAAGATGATGTCTCAACTATAGATGAATCTAACAATAAAAAAAAGGTAATAATGAGTTTAGATGGACTTATGATATGGCTTTCGATTACTCATTTTTTCCTTCAAAATCAAATAAAATAAATAAGAATCAAAAGCATATATTCAAGCCTAAAGTTCATAACACTAAACCTAGAGCGTCTCATGAAGGTACTAAACCCAGAGCTACTTTTGTTAGAACAAAACCTAGAGTACCTTATGTTCCGATTGTTAGACAAAGACCAAGACAACCCAATGTTAAAGCCAAAAGAATTATAAGACAAGTATGGGTTAGAAAGGATCAAATCTACAGAGTCACTAACCGTAAAGGACCCAACTTAGCTTGGGTACCTAAAAGTTGTATTTGATTCATTTGCAGGTAGTAGTGAAAGAAAATAATCTATGGTATCTCGACAGTGGATGCTCGAGACACATGACAGGAGACATAAATCTTTTTCTTTTACTAGAGCCCTTCTTCGGTGGCAAGGTTACTTTTGGAAATAACAAGAAGGGTAGGATTAATTGAGTAGGAAAAATTGGAATTTCAACCTCCCATTCAATCGATAAAGTATATCTGGTAAGTGGTCTTAAACATAACCTACTTAGTATCTCTCAATTATGTGACAAAGGTAACAAAGTTGTTTTTCATGCCAATGTTTGTCGTATCATAATTGAAGGTACTAGTAATGTTTTACTTGAGGGTCACCGTATGAGGAATGTGTATATGATTGACTTAAATTTTGTCAATACAAATTCCTTCTCGTGTATGAAAGCAACCTCAGATGATTCTAGCTTGTGGCACAAGAGGTTTGCACACATTAGTCCAACTATTTTAAAGAAACTTAAGTCTATGGATTTAGTTGAAGGATTGCCCTCAATTAAATTCGAGCAAGAGACATTGTGTGACTCATGTGCCCGCTGCAAACATGTTAGATCCTCATTTAAACCTAAAAGAGTAGTTAGCACTAAATGACCACTTGAGATGGTACACATGGATTTATGTGAACCTATGAAAGTTAGAAGCCGTGGTGGATCAAAGTATATATTTGTTCTAGTCGACGATTACTCAAGGTCTGTCTAGCCAATCTTTCTTTCCTCTAAAGATGAAACTTTCGATGAATTTATGGCATTAATGAAGCTTGCCGAAAATAAATATGATAAAAAGCTAATTTCGATTCGGACGGATCACGGCACGGAATTTGATAATCAATTGTTTATAGAATTTTGTAGGGAAAATGGTGTGGGGGCATAACTTCTCCGCACCACGTACCCCACAACAAAATGGTGTCGTGGAACGTATGAATAAAACCCTAGAGGATATGGCTCGTACTATGCTTTTGTGTAGTGGCCTTCCTAGAAGTTTTTGGGCAGAAGCTGTTAGTACCGCATGCTATGTGCATAATAGAGCTATGATCCCACCTATTTTGAAAAAGACTCCCTATGAACTTTTAAGAGGGAGAAAACCCAGTATATCACATCTCCGTTGCTTCGGGAGCAAATGCTTTGTTCACATTAATGGAAAAGACAATTTAGGAAAATTTGACCCCCGAAGTGACGAAGCTGTTTTTTAGGATATTCGGATCATAGTAAAGCTTACAAAGTGTTCAATAAAAGAATCTTGCGCATAGAAGAAAGTGTTCATGTTCGCTTTGACGAAGATAATGTGTTTGATAAAGTTGAATAGGAAGAAGAGGATCCAGATGAGCCCGATTTCTTTTTAGCAAGAAATGAGCCCTTAAATGAAGATGAAGATATTCAAGGTATCAATGTTGAACTAGATAATTCTGCAAACGATCCTAAGAGAAGTGATGAGTCCATAGTTAATGATACTATTGACCCTTCCTTAGATAAGGAAAAAGATCTTGAAGTTATACCTAATGATGTTGTAACTTCCGATCCAAATCATGATATTTCTAATGAAGTTAGTGATACTTCTGAAGAAAATCCCGAGTCCAACTCAGAGGGAACAAGTCATGATTCTTCGTCTGCAGATGATGCTAGTCCATCAAATGATAATGAGCCTAGAGTTCTCAAAAAGTGGAAACATCAAAGCTCCCACCCTTTGGACAAAATCCTAGGGGATCAAGAACAAGGCATTAAAACTAGAAGGTCCTTGAATAATTTCTGCTCGTTCTTTTCTTTTCTATCAACCATTAAACCTACCAATATCAAAGAAGCTCTTGCTGAACCTGATTGGATAACTGCTATGCAAGATGAGCTTCAACAATTCGAACGCAATAAGGTATGGCACTTAGTGCCACGACCTAGTGATCGAACTGTCATTGGTACAAGATGGGTGTTCAGAAATAAACTGGACGATGCAGGACTTATTACAAGAAACAAGGCACGACTAGTTATCCAAGGCTAGAATCAACAAGAAGGGATCGATTATGACGAGAACTTTGCACCTGTAGCAAGACTTGAGGACATTCGTCTCATTATTGCCTTTGCTGCTCATAAAGGAATGAAATTATTCCAAATGAACGTTAAGACTACATTTCTTAATGGTTATTTGGAAGAAGAAGTTTATGTAGAACAACCTCCCGGATTTTTAGATAGCAAGTTTCAAAACCACGTTTATAAATTAGACAAAGCTTTATATGGTTTGAAACAAGCTCCAAGGGCATGGTATGACAGATTATCCAAGTTTTTATTACAAAATAATTTTATAAGAGGATCTGTCGATAAAACCTTGTTCCTAAAATCCGAGGGTTCTAATTTACTTGTTGTGCAAATTTATGTAGACGATATCATATTCGGTTCTATTAATGAAAAATTGTGCAAGTATTTTTCAGATCTAATGACTTCTGAGTTTGAAATGAGCATAATGGGAGAATTGAAGTACTTTCTAGGTTTACAAATTCAACAAACAAAGGATGGTATAAAGATTCACCAACATAAATATATCAAGGAACTGATTCGAAAATTTGGTATGGAAAATGCAAAATCTTACGATACACCTATGGTACCTGAAAAGAAGATAACTATAGATGAACATGGTAAGTGTGTCGATGAGACTACATATCGAGGTATGATTGGTTCACTTTTATATTTAACTGTAAGTCGTCCTGATATAATGTATAGTGTATGTGTCTGTGCGCGATATCAATCGTGTCCTAAAGAGTCACATATGATTGCAGTTAAACGTATCTTGAGATATTTAATTGGTATATAAAATTTGTACTTATGGTATCCACTTGAGTGTAATTTTGATCTAGTAGGGTATTCAGATGCAGATTATGCAGGATGCTCATTAGATAGGAAAAGCACTTCTGGGTATGCAATGTTTGTTGGACCTTGTATCATCACATGGGGATCAAAGAAACAAAATTCGATTCTGAATGTCTCTTCTTTGAAGCCAGTATGTATCTGTTGGACTGGTATGTTCTCAATTACTTTGGTTAAAGCAACAACTATGTGATTATGGTATAAATGTAGGTCGTATGCCTATTATGTGTGATAATACGAGTGCTATAGTAATTTCTAAGAACCCTGCTCAGCACTCGAGGACCAAACATATAGATATTCGACACCATTTTCTACGAGATCATGTAGAGAAAGGCAACATTTTACTTGAATTTTGTAGTACCGAAAGGCAATGGGCTGATATCTTGACTAAGCCGTTAGCTAGAAAACGCTTTGAGTTATTGAGACTTGAGATTGGTTTAATTAGCGATAATTAAATCCGTCATAATTATGTCTCGGAACCTGAATGACTGGCTAGGAGGATGAGATTGTACGATTGTGTCCGTATATTTTTGTTGCAAGTTCAATTATGTTAAATAATGTTTATTTTACGTGTTATATCTTGCTTATGTGTATGGTAATATTTAATATTCTGTATAATCACTTATTCTTACAAAAATTCGACAAAATCTACAATAAAATGCCTAAATATAATAAAGATATTTCTATCTTATTATATTCCTTCACAATCCTACTTAAACACAAACTAGATGATTCTTTTCTTATCATATAAGAAATAGGAGATAATACCAAAAACAAAAAAAAAAGTGCCGAAAAAAAAAAGGAAAGCACGAAAAAAAAAGAAAGTGCCGAAAAAAAAAGCACGAAAAAAAAAAACGAAAGTGCCGGAAAAAAAAAGGAAGGCACCGAAAAAAAATAATAAGGAAATTGATATTATTTTCTATCTTTAAGAATTGTATTGTTACCAAAACACAAATTCCTTAATACTATTTAAACCCTCTTAACTCCTCCATAATTCTCATCAATTTAATCATCTTTTTCCCTAAATACTTTTTTCTAAACCTTTAAGATTAATAATGGCAAATCAACCTAAAAACCGTTTTCAATCCAAGAAACCTGTTGTTGTTAGAAAGAAGGTAACCCAATCACCCCCGAGAACCACCCGCTCCGTCACGCCGCCCGAGACACCTCGGTCCCCCCGTTTCGCCGACCTACCCGACAACCACAAGAAGAGACGGAAATTGGTTAAGGGTAAGGGAAAATTGGTTTCGGAAATTGAGGTAAGTTCGAAAAATGAGAACTATATACTTCAAGATGGTTCTTCACGTATTCTTTACGCACATCATATGGATGATTACACTAACAATGGACTGAATAATCTTCGATTAACTTAAGTAGAGAGAAGGAATATCAATCAAGTTGCTCAATACCGCATTCACGCAGGACGAGTATATTCGGTTGATTCGTTAAAACAATATAAAGCACTTGGGTTTTTCAGGAATTTTCTCAAAGATCAAGGATGGGAAAATATTGTTGCTGTAAGTGGTCCAGTCTTTCCTATTGAGGTATATAAATTTTATGCTACTGTTCAATTTAAGGAAGGAAATTTACTTGCTGTGGTTAATGAGACATCCATACGTCTTTCAACTGGTGATTTCTGCGACTTGGCTCGAGTTCCTAGAGGAGGAATCGAAATTAATCCAAGCGTAGAATGGGAAAGTATGTCGCCTGATGACAGGTTAGTAGTGAAACGGTATTTCAAGCAAGATGCGACTTCGTCTGAGACTATTTTAACAACTAAGTTGTCGCCATCTTTGAGGTTCTTTTTGAACTTTCTTTGGACTACCATTGTTCCTCGAAAAGAAGGGAGAGATAAATTTGGGGTTCATGAGATGATTATTATGAAGGCTTGGCTTGAAGGAGAAAAGGTTAGTCTACCTATGCTTGTGTTTCATAAAATTATACAAGCTAGTGTAACGGCTAAGATGGATGATTTAGCTTCTACTTTAAGTTTGCCTTATGGGAATTGGATCTCTCGAATTTTAGAGAAGAAAGGAGTTATTGGGATGCATAGTTATGGAGTTATAACAAATGATGAGATGAGCGATCTTTATTTATCTTATATGAAGCTTGTTATTAATGGTCCGGAATTATGTTTTGACACAAACGGAGAAAAAGGAGAAAAGGGAGGAAAAAGCAATGTGAGTTTTGAGATGTTGGATTCTAAGATGGAATCTAATTTTACTTCTATTCTTGGAAGGATTAATGAGCAAGACAAGAAATTATGTGAATTGTTTGATCTCATTACAAAGGAAAGGAGAGTTGATACTAGTGGACCAAGTAGTATTAGCCCGGCGCGTCTAAACACCGTGTTGTCGCGGTTTGACACGAAAATCGACAATGCTCTTAAGGCCTCCGTGCAAACACACTCCGAGTCTACTCTTATGAGGGAAGGTTTGGATAGTTTGGTTAAGTTTGGTGATGAGCTATTGAAATCTGGAAAGAAGATAAAGTCTGAGATGCATACGATATATGAAGCAGTTAAAGCTATGACTTTGAGGATTGGTAACTTCGATACTCGATTGACCGCTCAAGTTGCACTCCTAGACCAATGTCACGCACGACTCGAGGACTTGGAATTTCGGACCCGTCCTAGGTCACAACCACCGAGCCCCCATTACCCGTGACCATCTCGCCTTAACCCATCCAAATTTCCCATCTAGCCTTATCATTTTAATTCCTTTGCTCACAATAACAATCCATTTTTATAGATATTAGCTTTTTCAATTCCGCATTTTATTCCTTGTATGATTGCAGGTTTATAATATTATTATGCTAATTAAGAACTAGATTGCGTTTAATATAATATGTTTTTCATGATTAATTCTTGTCTCATAATATATTATTCTAGTTGTTTTATGTTTGTTCTCATCTTTTCAATGATGCCAAGAGGGGGAATTGTTTTTAGATTTGCGACCGTCTCAAGTTAATTCTCTCAAGGCGTTCTATAGTTATAACTTTGAAAAGATTATTAGTTTCTGCGCTCAACTGTTCTATAATTTGGGAAGTATTATGTTGAGGGGGAACTAGACTTAGACACAAATCATAGGAGACTTGTCATCATCAAAAAGGGGGAATTTGTTGGACCTTTTGTCCTAATTAGTTATTTTGATAATGACAGTAATGATTTGTATGTGGACTTAATATTATAAACATATGCGTGTAATTGTGTGCTTAAGTCTTAATTTAGAAAGGAACAATTACAATGACGCAAGCTTGAAGTTTGGACCAAGGAGGTACAACTTCAAAGACACTTGATCGTTGTATTCAAGCAAGATCAAGATCAAAAATCAACCACGAGACTCAAGATGAGAGACTTGTGAAGAGACGATTCGTTTACTAAAGATCTACTGAAGATTAGATAGTATAGGTCGTCATCCGGTAATGGTTTTACTTTGTTTGATTTAAAGGTTAGTGAAGTTATGACCTCATAGCCATAACTTCATTGCTAGACAAAAATGATGTGTTAATTTTTGGAAAATATATTTTTAATGTTTTATAAAAATAAGAGAGTATTTATATAATTGGAATTATTTAATAAGAATTTAAGTTGAATAAACTATTGGTTTGTAACACGATATTTATGTCGTCA
Source organism: Silene latifolia (assembly GCF_048544455.1). NCBI lineage: Eukaryota > Viridiplantae > Streptophyta > Magnoliopsida > Caryophyllales > Caryophyllaceae > Silene > Silene latifolia. The sequence goes on from NC_133531.1 coordinate 53,212,881, forward strand.
TGCAACCTAGGGTTTCAACTAAATTCTATCTCGATTTGTTGTGGGCTATGGAGGCCGAATGGACCGATTGGAAACCCTAGGGGCCGAAACCCTAGAGGCTGAATTCTCCACTCCTAAACCCTAGCCTCCTACTTGTTCGTCAAGTCATTTAAGGTTTTGCATCTTCCAGAATATTCCTAAACCCTAATTCCCTACAACTATAAATACCTCTCTTCATTCAACATTTATTGCTGACACACATCTACACTTTCAAGAGAAAAATATTTAAGCAAAAATTATTTGAGCTTTAATTCTCATTTTACAAATTGCTTATATAAAAATTGCGCATCATATTTGTCAATCACTCAAAGAGAAATCGTTATAGGATACTCAGTACACAAAGATATTATACTCACTCGCATAACGTGAGATTAGTATTTATCGTTGTACTTTTCTTATTAACGTAAGAGCAATCTAGAGTATTTAACGATACTCAATCTGAGTTATAATCATATAGTTGATTATACGAGTGGATTGATAATTTTTGTAATCCGTAGAAAGGTACTAAAAATTATTAATCGAGAATAGTGGATGTAGGTTTCGACTTGTGAAACTGAACCACTTCAAAAATCCTGTGTGTCTCTCTTTCTCTCTTTCTTTATTTGTTGTTATTTCGTTTTTGCGCTTATTAGTGAATTAATTAGTTGATTTTAATCGATAAAATCAATTAATTAATTTTACATCATATATTTCGAAAAAGTGGACATCGTTTTTAATATTCAATTCACCCCCCTCTTTCGTATTCGATCAATAGACTCCTCAACTAGTAATCATGGAGTAATGATTACGTAATTATGATGGGGTGATGATTGTATATGAATGAATGGTGGTCTTATGGCGCATAGTCCTGACGAGCGAAGTGGTAGTACACCCTCGTTGTAGGTTTAGGTTTAGTTGTCTTTTTTGCCGAATGAATATGGATCCCTTCTACTTATTTGCTTCCTTGTATTTATAGTGAATAAACCCCAGTGAGTTTGTTAGGGTTTCCCACTTAATTGCCTTGTTTTCAAGATAGGATCTAGTATTCACGGGTCGTACCCGTCTTCGGTCTTCTATTCGTATTTCTCTCTTTCGGTCCAAGGGTCCGACTAATTAATTATCCACTCGTCTAGTGCCACGTAATTTAGGTCAAATAGTGAATTTTGGCCCAAATAATAATCATAGACTGTTCCGTAATGGCTCAAAACTTGTATCCGTCTCCCTTTTATATATAGGGAATTGGTGGGATGTCGATTCGCCAGCCGTAGTTTTAACCTTTTCAACGGATATCAACGAAAGTCAACATTAGGTATTTCTTTTTTAAGAAGAAAACAATAGCAAAGCTTTATTTTTACCCTTAAAAAAGCACATACATTAACCTAAAAATGGAAAGCCAATACTATAACTCTACAGCAGCACACCACGAACGACTTTCTCCATACCAAATGTCACCAATGTCCATATCCATCCCTTTTAATAAATGAAATGTGCCCAAAATCAATTAGAACAATCAATCTATTCTCATAAAAAATAAAAGCATTCTAAATAAGAAGAAAACAATATAATGGCAAGTGAAGTAGTGTTGTTGGACTTCTGGCCAAGTCCTTTCGGTATGAGCGTGAGACTGGCTTCAGCTGAGAAAGGTGTGACATACGAGTACAAAGAAGAAGACTTAAGCAACAAGAGCGAGTTGCTCCTTCAAATGAACCCGGTTCATAAGAAAATCCCGGATCTTATTCACAATAACAAACCTGTTTGTGAGTCACTCAATGTTGTTGAGTACATTGAGGAGGTTTGGAATAGCAACAATCTCTTGTTGCCTTGTGATCCCTAGCAAAGAGCTCAGGCTCGGTTTTAGGCAAATATGTTAACATTCAGGTATCTTTTATTGTTGGGATATTTTTTTTTTTTTTTTTTTTTTGAAAAAACCAATGCGGTTGATCATATATCAATTAAATCTTGTTCTGCAACATCCACAAATGACGGCGGCAAAACATCCAACCAAAATCTCCTACCTATGGTCCATGGCGTAGCATGAGTTACTAAGTGAGCCAGCTTATTACAATCCCTACGAGTATAATTAAAAATAACAGTATCAAAAAACGGGACTAAACTTAAAATCTCATCGTAAATAAGAAAAATATCGCTACGACCCTTTTTCCTCTCCTTTAAAGCAGCAACCACATTAAGACAATCGCTTTCGATGATAACACTCCGCATCCCAACGCGCCTAGCCTCTTTCAAGCCAAGAATAATAGCCTCCGCCTCAGCCATTTGCACACAACAAGTGCCCGCGGCTTGGACCGACACCGCCCATGCCACCCGACCATCACCATCCCTGCAAACCGCTCCCAACCCTACACCCATTCCCTCCTTAACGCCTGCGTCAACATTTACCTTCCACATACCATCACTCGGCCTGCCCCATCTACCATCGGCCGTCGGATCTCCCCTCCCCCTTTCCTTCTCAACCTCATCCTCCTTCAAGCTTGCCATCTCCCAAACCACGTCCATTATCCTCCTTACAACTCTCTCACCTGTCCACATCCCGTTATCAAATAACAATTTATTCCTCTGCTCCCAAATCACCCAGCACGAAGTCATAAAGAGAACACGTTCCTCCATCCCCATACGACGAAGCTCGACCTCTACCCACTCCCTTATGCGCATACTACTATGGCTCCTAAAAACCTCGATCCCAACCATCTCCCAGACCTCCTCATTCCAACCGCAATCTCGAACCGCATGGACACATGACTCCTCACCGGCATGACACCTAGGACAAGAGCAATCAAAGTCCCGAATCCGGGTTGCAATATTTCCCCTAACTGGAAGCGCATCACTACACAGCTGACACATGAACACTTTTATACGTGGTAACACCGGTGGACTCCAAATCGCTTTCCAAATCCAGCTTCCCATCGAAGTGTCGGACTGCTCCCCTTCTTCACTCTCCTCCGCAACTAGTAACCGGTACCCTTCCTTAACCGAATACTCCCCGTCACGCGCACCATCCCAGCACCAACTATCCTCCTATACTAACTCACTCAACCGTATGTTCATTATTCTCTCCGCTTCAAAAGGTAGAAACATAGCCTCAACTTTCTCCCTATTCCACCTAGCCTCCCTTGCCACCATCAGCTCAGCCACCTTCATCTCCAGGGCGAAACCTCCTCGCGACGAGATCACACACCTGGATGACGTACCAGGTATCCACGGGTCCAACCACACCCTTGTCCCCTTCCCGTCACCCACCCTCCTCCGGACTCCCAACCCCATCACTTGCTTAGCATCACATATACTTCTCCAAGTATAACTTGAATTATTTCCTACCACAACATCCATAAAAGAACAATTCGGAAAATACTTACCCTTCAGTACTCGGACCATCAAACTCTCCTCATTACATATCAATCGCCAAGCTTGTTTAGCTAACAGAGCCAGGTTAAAATTACCAAAATCCTGAAAGCCCATACCCCCCTAGCCTTCACACGACACATTGCCTCCCATGCCACCCATAATATTTTCCTTTTCCCATTCTCCGAACCCCACCAAAATCTCGAGACAATAGAACGAAGTTCGTCACAAAAATTAGCTGGTAACTTAAAAACACTCATCGCATATGTAGGAATAGATTGGGCAACCGCATTTATCAAAGTTTCGCTACCCGCTCGGCTAAATCATTTACCACGCCAACCCTGCATCTTATTATTTAATTTGTCCCGAACAACTTTATTGGGAACCTGCTTAGAATGCCCTATAACCATTGGTAAGCCTAAATATTTTCCTTGCTCCTGCACAACCTGTACAACTAACACCGAAGCCACCTTATCCCTCCGCCAAACCGCTGTACCCTTACTAAAAGACACTGTTGTCTTCTCCTTACTAACCAGCTGCCCAGAAGCACTTTCATACTGACTCAACAAATCCATAACAACCCGGACCTGGGTCTCGTTAGCTTTAACAAAAATTATACTATCGTCTGCGAAGAAAAGATGTGAGACAACCGGCGAAAGTGGCGCCACCCGGATACCATGAAGCACACCCTCTTCTACCTTACGCCTAATCATACTTGAGAGAACTTCTGCACAAAGAATAAACAAATAAGGAGATAACGGATCACCTTGACGCAATCCCCTAGTAGGTACAAAAACTGCAGACGGAGACCCATTAATAAGCACTTCATACGACACTGTTCGAACACACCTCATCACATTACCCACCCAGCTCCCATCAAACCCCGTCGTTAGAAGCACCTTCTCCAAGAACACCCATTCAACTCTATCATACGCCTTCGCCATATCCAGTTTCAGCGCCATATGCCCCCCCTGCTACGAGCATTCTTCATGTAATGAAACATCTCAAAGGCAATCAAAATATTATCAGAAATTAATCTCCCAGGGGTAAAAGCACTTTGATTCTCCGAAACTAAACATCCCAGAAATTTTTTCAATCTGTTGGCGAGCACTTTAGCGACTAATTTGTACAATACATTGCATAAGCTTATTGGCCGATAGTGAGAGAACTTATCCGGTGCCTTCTTCTTCGGGATTAACACAATATGAATGCTATTAATAATTCCAGGACTCTCACTACCATTCAAAATACGAAGTACCAACCGCGTGACAGATGGACCCACAATATGCCAATAAGTTTGATAAAAGAGAGCGTTCATACCATCAGGTCCAGGTGCTTTCAGAGGATGAATTTGTTGAAACGCTTTAAACACCTCTTCCCCCTTGTACTCAGCCTTAAAACTTTCATTCATAGCCAACGTCACTCTATCCTTTACTCCGCTTAGCAGCTCATCAAAAGCAGCCGGCTGCGAAGAAGTGAACAAAGTGCTAAAGAAATCTACAGCTGCTCCCTTAATACCCTCATCCCCGGCCACAACACGATCTCCCTCAACAATAACCCTCCCAATCCGATTCTTCTTCTTCCGCTGCCCCGCCTTTCTATGAAAATATTTGGTATTTCTATCACCCTCCTTCAGCCATAATGCCCTCGATCTCTGCCTCCAAAAAATTTCCTCCTGCCGCAATAGACTATTATTGTCTTTAATGACAGCCTTCCTCTCTCGCACATTTGCCATGGTTCTCTCATTGACATTCAACCACTCCAACCGTCTCCTTTTACGACTTAAATCTCTCATTATCTTACCTATACTCACCTCCTTCCATTTCTGCAACTCCTGCGCACACCTAGCAATTGTGTCCACCACATTCCAATCTTCTTCCTCCCACGCCTTTTTTATGGTATCTTCACACCCTTCCTCACCCACCCATATTTGTTCAAAGCGGAAATTACGCCCCCGGGGTCCATCGAGCCTCTCATGTCCGTCTAGGATCACCTTGATAGGCGAGTGGTCCGACCACTCACGGTTCATATTAATCACTTTCGCATACGGGAAGAGATCCCGCCATCCTTCATTATTAAACGCACGATCCAACCGACACTTTCTATTATCCACCCCAGCCTGTCCGTTATCGAAGGTAAACTCATACCCCTCAAAACCCAAATCACGCAACTCACAAACATCCACCGTATCTCGAAAGTTGTTCATTTGTCTCTGTGCCCTATTTCCTCCCTTCATCTCATTAGCATAAAGTATCTCATTAAAATCCCCCACACACAGCCATGGAGTCCGTGACTCAGCTGCTAGGGACCGGAGTAGCTCCCAAGATAAGTGACGATCCCGTACTGCCGGCCACCCATAGAACCCCGTGCACCTCCATTCAAGGTCATTTGTCCGAATATCAAAATCCATAAAATGAATAGAAGCAGAGCGAAACACAACATGAACATCCTTTCTCCACAAAAAAGCAAGACCCCCAGACCGCCCCACACTATCCACCGTCATACTAGAATAATCCTCGAAACGTAACATAACTGACCTCATCTCCTCACTACTCAGCTTTGTCTCACACAAAAAGACCAAAGCTGGGGCCTCCCTCCGGACAAGATTCCGGAGCCCGCCAACTGCAGTGGGATTGCCCAGCCCCCTGCAGTTAAGACTCAAGAGATTCATTGGGCCCGCCGGGGTTGAATCGGGTCAACCTCCGCCTCAGATAAATACACATCATACACATCCCTGTGACAAGCAATTCTCTTCGAAACCCCGGCAATCTCCTCATCATCCTCATCCCTCATCCGTTTTTTATTTACATTTATGACTTCATTATCAGCTATCTCAGACGAAAACAAAACTCCCCCATGTTCCACACGCTCAGTCTACTGCCACTTCCTCACACTAGCTTCTCCCTTCGCAACCATCTCCACCCTACCAGCCTCCGCAACAATCTCCTCAGACGAAACCTCACCTGGGTGCCCTGTAGTCAACGTACAATTCTCCACAAACTCCACCATCTTACCACCCCTAACCCCAGCACTCATATCAAGTACAGCCTGCCCACCCATGTTTTTGTCACCATCCCATCTCAGAGACCCCATACCGCCTACTACACCACTCCCCGATCCCCTCTGCGCGCTCTACTCCATCACACTCTGCAGCTCCACACATCCCACACCTTTCTGGAACTTAGCCTTACTAGATAGGGCAATACGCCTCAGCTTCTCAATCATCTCCTCTTCACTACGACGGTACTCCTCTTCAAATTCCGGTCTCAAATCTCTGCTAGTCTTACGCCCCTTAGCAACACCCGCCTTACCACCCTTCCTCGGCGAAGCACGCAATTTCTCCCCATAAAGCAGGTTATCCTCATCATGTGGACCACTATCACAATCTTTTAGTCCATGACCCAAAACGCCACACCCATAGCAGTACAGGGGCAGCCTCTCATACTTTACATCGAAAAAATTAACCTTTCCATCAGCCAGCCTTATCTCCACCGATGGTTGAAGTGGCTTACGGATATTATGATGTATTTGAATTCGAACCGCCTTCTCCAGCTCCGGGTAAGGAGAAACTTCACGCACAACATATGTCCCCAGATGCTCACCCAATCTCCTCAAATTTGCTTCATTAGTACGACCCTTAATTGGGAGATCGTATATACGAGCCCAAATTGGTAACCTATCAAGAATCGTGTCAGACAGCTTCCCTTCCCCACTAGGTTCATTGAAGCAGCATACAAACTTATCAAGGTGCCATGGTTGGCCCTCCATTACCCTAGCCTTATCCCGGTCATCCTCAAACCGGAATATGAAAGTCCTCTCCCTGGCATCAAGTACATTACCCATCACCTTCTCCGTTGGATTCCATAATCGAAGCATCGTATCAATGGCTGCTTTACTATTTATCGTCTTCGTAGCCCAAATCTTTCCAACAAGGATCTTTTCCACCTGCCCATCATTACCCTCATCCTTGTTAGCCTCCCACACAAACACCTCTCTCCCACCGTTTGAGCTTTCTCCCAGCACCCCTTTGCCTTTACTATTTCTTCCATGCTCCATAATAAAGCAACCCCAATTATAGCACAAAAGAAAATACCCGCCAAACAACAACCCTAATATGCGTACAGTGAAACCCAAATACTCGCGCAAAAAAACCAGAAACCCTAAACTTTCCTTAAACAAAACTCAGCGAAAACCACAGCAAAAGAAGAACGTACCAAAAAACCCGAGAAGCCAAACTACATACATGATGTAGATTAGGATCCTTGATCAAGAAGGAAGAAGCATAGGTGACCTAGGACTCAGCTTCCATAGAACCCTAGGAAGACGTCGTTCTTTTAATCAAACGTATTGTTGGGATATTATACACGCTAGTCTTGTATTTTTTCACTTTTACCGAGTAACCTTTTTTTTTAACAAAACAAAAAAACTTGTCATAACTCACAACCACGAGTTCCGAAAGTGGCTATTTTTTTCCCCAAATTGACCGTCAAAACCAGATTTTGATCTCAAAAAAAAAATTGTCAATTTTTAAACTCGTGGCAATAATTATAGTCAGTCAAACTTTAAACTTTGATTGCCCATGGCTCTTTTGTGGTGAGTTCTGAATGCGACTTTTTTTTTCAAATTTATTACCTTTATCATATCTTTGAATAGAAAAAAACATCGACGCTTTTGGAACGCATAAGCTTGAAATATGACAGTCACAGGCGTTTTTGTTAAAAAAGAGGTTAACAGTAGAAAATGAAAAAAATACATGGTTATCATGTAGAATATTCCTCTATTTTTTTTAAATCGTCGTCACGATATGTGTCAAAATGAATCAGTTTACGCAAAGTTTATGTGAAATAACAATTTTGTTTTTCTGTTTCTTAACGCTATTTGGTAAATTATTTATTAAATTGGCATTCATTTCTAACTATTTACTCTTCGGAGATGTTTAGAAACCCAGAAATGATGGGTTTAATTGTATTAATCTAAATGTTTGAATTCAATTTCAAATCCAATTCCAAAAATTCGTTTGAAGATCTCATGAAATTCGATTTCGGATTTCCATTTCTCAATGGCGTTTGAGAACCCATGGAATTGGGTGGGTCGGGTACGTGTCGAAGTCAGCAAAATGATGTAAAAGGGAGTCTAATTTACTCTCATATTTATGGTAAAGTTACTACTTCAAGTAGGTTTATCATTCAAACTCATTATAATAATCCGATCATATATATGTGAATCTATTAATGGTGTGTTTGGGAACATAGAAGTGGATTTTAATTTGGGAATTGAGACCTTTCAAGCGTTTGGGAACCCATAAAATTTGGAATTGGACTCAAATTCTTAACAGTGTCAACGTAGTTAAAATTTGGCACTTTCAAATTCCTGTCATATAGTAGTCATTTCAATTCTATCACTACTTGATTATGGTTTTTTGTGATACAGGTTCATCGCAATATTTTTTTATGATTTTTTTTAATCACAAGTGGGACTTCATCCGCTCTTGGCTTTCTGATGCACAAATTGACCATGAAACTATAGCCCTTATTTTGAGCTGCATTACTACCCCGACCACTCATGTTATTTTCAATGGCTCCCAGTCATCCAGTTTTCACCTTTCTAGGAGCATTAGACAAGGCGATCCCCTCTCCCCGTACATTTTTATCATGGGCATGGAAGCCCTCTCTAGCCTTATCCACCTCTCTTGCTCTATTTCTGACTGGACGCCCTTTCCCCTTCGGAAGGGTGGAGCCTCCTTCTCCCACCTCCTCTTTGCCGATGACATTCTTCTGTTCGGCCAAACTTCTGAGACTAATATGTGCGCCCTTCAAGACACTCTTCTCTCCTTCTAGGCTCTTCTTCAGGCAAAAAAATCAACCACCTCAAGAGCAAGATTCTTTTTTCCAAAACCACCCCTCATGAGGATATTGAATTATTTGAGAGTGCTCTTGGTATTAAAAGCACGAATAATTTGGGTACTTATCTAGGTTTCCCTTTGAGCGAAAAGAAACCCAAGAAAGCTGACCTCCACTTTATCATTGACTCCCTCCAATCCAAACTTGCCAACTGGAAAACTCGGTTTCTCACTAGAGCTGGTAGGTTGTGTCTGATCAAGTCAACACTTAATGTCATCCCCTCTCACACTATGCAATGTATCCGCCTCCCTTCTTCTATCCTTCTTGACATTGATAAACTCACTAGATCCTTTCTCTGGTCTGGTCACTCATCTAACACGCTCCTCCTTGCTAGTTGGGATTTGGTTAACCAACCTTTGTCGCTGGGTGGGCTGGGAATAAAAGCTACACGTCCCCTAAATGATGCCTTCTCAGCCAAACTGAGTTGAAGACTTTTACTTGACAAATCGTCCATTGCTTCCCGCTCTATCAAGAGCAAATACTTCTCCCCTTCACCTCTCTCTTTTAAATCTGGCTCCCACATCTGGAAGAATATTGGAGTGGGGTGACCTATTCTAAAGAACCATCTTACCTGGTCAATTGGCAATGGATCTTCTATTAGCCTCTGGAATGATCTGTGGTGTAGCTTAGGGCCCCTTAGGCATATCATTCTGGGCCTTTTAACTACCACTCATCTGATGCTTTACTATGCTCCATAATTTCTAATGGGGCATGGTCCTTCCAATCTCTTGATTTTATCCTTCCTGATTTTGTTACTAAAGAAATACTCTAAATACCCCTCCCCGTCTCTAATAAATTTGACATTCTGACTACCTCTCTTGCTCCAAAAAATAAATTCTCCCTAAGCTCTACTTACTCCTCTCTTTTTGAAGCCTGCTCTCATCTTCCCTCATTCACATGCGACATGTGGTGATTATGGGATGTCCCTACCCAGCCGAAGATCAAAGTCTTCTTGTGGTTGGTTTGGTGGGACAAGCTTTCCAACAACCTTACCCTTCATAGGCAAGCTATCTTTCCTTTCTGCTGCTCTCTCTGCTCAAGTCCCTCCCTTCCCGAGTCTTCCCTTTACATCCTTCGTGATTGTGGCTTTGCCAGTAGTGTGTGGTCCCTCCTCAATGTTGAGCACTCTTTCTTCACCCTTGATCTCCAGCCTTGGTTACATGCCAATTGCACGTCTTCTAACCCTTCTTGGAACACCCTTTTCTCCTTCGTTATTCGGCGCCTTTGGCTAAGGCGCTGTGATCACATCTTTTGTTCTCCCACTCTCATGTCCCATCTGGCCCTTCGCAATGCTTCCTCCACCCAGGCCTCTGCTTGGGTTTGCGCTAACCAACGAACTATTTCTAGCTCCTCCCTGACTCCCATTACCACTATTGCTGCCTCTTGCTACTCTAGTAGCTGGGCCCCTCCTCCGCATGATTGGTTCAAAATCAATGTTGATGCGGCCTTTTTCTCCTCTTCTTCCTTGTCTAGCAGGGGTTGTGATACCCGTCGTTGTGAGTACCAAAAATAAGATTTATAATTTTTTATTAAGACTAACCTAGGCTAGTGGTAACAGGGTCGAACCACAAGGAGGCAGATGTAAATTCTAGTTGTCTAAATTCAGTCTAAGGTAACAGTTATGGGGGTTTGAGTTTGGGATGGTCTATAGCTAAGAACAAATAAAGATAATAAACTAAAAAGACGGTTTAAACAGATAAAGAAGGGGGTACTAGGATGATCGGTTTATTAAAGCTTCGGCGGCAGCATATTAAACGGGTCTAAAACGAAGACAAGTGAGGCGGGAAACAAGAGGTCCTCTCGGTCCACTCTTAACAAATAGCATATTTCGATCTCGCTATAGGTCCCTAATATCACTAATACTAACTTTCGTTCTGAAAAGTGACTAACGGTCTAAACTATACCTATCTTTCGATCTCAGCACAGTCTAGTCGATTTAATTGGTGGTCAAATAACATACCCTATCTTTCGATCTAATGGGTTTGTCATAAATTAAGCATCTAACTGGTCGCATGCATTCGATTCGTTAAATACAAGATTAAAATCAATTAAAACGAAGGGTAACCTCACGAGGTCAGTCGATCGACCGAATAGGGTGGTCGATCGACCAACACGCGGGTTCAGGCCGTGTTCAATACTTTGCCGCCTACGCTAAAACTCGCCTACATCCTAGCACAAACTACTCAGCTACTCATGCTAAGGGTGAAAACAATAACAAAACTAATAAAGTAAACAAAGGAATTCATGCTAAAAACAGTAGAACAAACAATTAACATAAACAATGATAACGGTTGCGGGAATCTACTTAGCAGTTCTAAACTATTGATAAAATAAAGATGAACTAAAAGTAGGGCAGAAGAATACCGAATTGCAGAGGAAAGATTAGGACTAGGAATTAAAAATCCAATGCTCACAATAATCCCAAACCCTAACTATCTATCAAGAACCGTATGCGAAAACTTAATGAAAATTACTGAATAAAACTTAGGTAAAAACATGATTAAAAACTTTGAATGAAACTGAATATAAGCTAGGTATTCTCAGTTACGTTATATAGAAAGTTAACGTAACAATTATTCCAAAACCTAAACTAAATGGGCTTCAAGTTCCTCGGTCTTTTAATTCTCGTCTGGAATAGCAATTGGGTCGATCGACTGAAGGGAATGGTCGATCGACTGGTCTTCAGTAAACAGTAGCTTCTGGATCCCGTAGGTTGGTCGATCGACTAAGGGAGGTGGTCGATCGACTGGATGAGCTGCTACTTGCCTCTTATAAACTCGTGGATTTGTCTTTTGGGCCTTGAAATGCGCACCAAGCTCGTTCCTTAAGCAAATACTTCTCGTCACATGCAATGCAGGATACTCGGGGACGGATTTAGCTCGATTTCCGCTGGATTCTTCACATTTCTGCAATAATGTACAAAATACGGAAGTAGACTGAAATAGGGAGAAATGCAGCATAAACTACATGAATGAGCTCTGAAATGCATGTAAAATGGGATGTAAAACATCATATAAAAGACACGCATCAAACTTCCCCAAACCAAACCCTTGCTTGTCCCCAAGCAAGAACTAGACTCTATCTAATGACCTAATGGAACGAGTTCAATCTCAGAGCGAAATGCAACCTGTTAAGCCTAAATCAATTTAATGCACAACCAACAATCAATTAGAAAATGAATCATGCAAACGAGTTATGAAGCCGTCAAAAACCACTGAACCGTCAACTGTAGAGACTTATCAAATTGGACTCTCACGGGTCGCTCAAATCACTCAATAAGTACAGGTGAATATATGTAAGATAGAAAGAATTAATTTTGTAGTGACTCTCACCTAACTACGACCTATGAAGACATGCCAGCAATAAAATATGAAAATGATCTCTATGACCGTACATATGCATTCCAACCAAACAGATGACCAATGACACATGCCGAGGTATATGTGGGATATGTGAGGTATGGGTAAGAAAAGGCAAAGCATTTTATGGTAAAGTGGAGGTACAGGTGATCAAGCTAGTACCAAAACGGAACCAAATGGCAACATCCAACTTCTTGCTCATAATCAACAGAAATGGTGCTATAGCAAGCACAAAACTCACAATCTCCAAAATACTAAATCAATAAACTCCCCATAAAATATAATTGAATCATGGGAGCAAAAATCGCCAAATAAGAAAGACTGAATCATGCGAATTGACTTTTTCTTTTTCACGAACCACAGTCGATCGACCCAATTGGGCAGTCGATCGACTGCCTTGAACAGTATAGAACACTTTTTGTTTCGAATCATTTTTCATCTCTTTTTTTTTTCTTTTCTATTTCTTTCTTTCCTCCTTTATTTCATTTCCCAACCATCATCTCAACAGAGCATATGCCACCAAAAATAAGTAACAACCTCAAGAACACGGACTACTAGCTTGACAAAGGACAGGCTAAATGTAGGATGTAGTAAATGGGACAAAAAAGGATATTTTCGGTAGTGTGGAGTTTATGGGCAAAATGAAAAAAAGGAAACCTCTACCACATGTGTCGACAAACCACAAACCGAATGCATACAGGTATTAAGCAGATCAAGTTCATATTTATGCAAATTAATGTAACATGCCTCATAAGGAGTAACTACTCACATCCTAGATAAACTGGTGATGAATGTCACCAGTTATAAGCTCTAAAACTCAGAAATATGATGTAGGTTATTAATTTTCAAAGTCAAGTCTCAAGTCCAGCCGATAATTTAACGAAAACTCGTAGGTATGCACTTATACGATTCTACTAATAACATGTTAATCAAGCAAGGCTCAGGCAAAACAGGTGCAAATGCAAAATCATCATGGAAATACTACCGTTCCGACTCAACTTATATGCTAAAATAAACGTGCATTTTTTGAAATTTTTGAAATTTTTCAATTTTTTTGGATTTTTGTGTATATGTGAGAAATGAAATAAACGATGCAAAACAAAATGTAAACGTGAATGCAAGCAAATGGTTTGTGACGCAAAACCCTTCCCCAAACCAAATCGCACAATGTCCCCATTGTGCAAAATCATGTAATGAAGAAAAGAGAAATGGGAGTTTGCGAGAAAAGAAATAAAAAATAGTGACATGAAGTAAAGAAATCAGGAACTCACAAGACTTTAAGCGCAGCAAAGGAAACCTCCCCAAACCAGCGTGAGCTAGGAGGTTTCAGTAGCCAGCAGTGCTACTACTAAATACCTGAAAAGACAAAAAAAATACCACGCATAAGACTGAGAAAAACAATTTCGAGGCGGTAAAATCATGCATAAATGAGAAAATAAAAGAAATAAGGAAATAGACGGAAAATAAAGTAGAGTAGAAAACTCCCTTAAGTCCGCATATCGACCAAACACAGCAGGGAGAGGTCGTGAATAGGTACAATGCAGAGCGGATCGATCGACCACTTAACCTGATCGATCGACCAGGTAAACATGAACGAAGCGCTGGAGCTGCGAGAGCGATCGATCGACCACGGAACCATCGATCGATCAAAACATCTCTGCAACCTCATATTTCTTCGTAATTGCTCAATGATTTGAGCTAACAAGCTCGAAATACCTGCAAGTGCACAATAGTACGCGCCCAAAATTGCGCAAAACCCAGAATAAAGTCTAAAGTGCATAAAAATCCTAAGAAAGCGAAATAAAATGCGAAGTTTTCGCACACACAAAAGCAATAAAAATTGTTTTAACAAAGCAAATAAAATGAAGTTTATAACGAACTCGATCAACTAATAGTTGATCAAGAAGGACCACGGTATGGCCCACTTCGTCGGCTTCTGGCTACTAGAGGTAGCCTCAATGGTGCTTATATTATCAGCTGCACCCTTCTCAGCTTCCATGTCCGTATGGCTCAACGGATCAACTTTGTCATCTCCCCAATCAAGGATCTCTTTGGGCTCATCGGAGTCCAAGTCGGACTCCTTTGCCTTGACCGGCTCATCATCGACTTCCTCATCAGTCGCATAGCTAAGGCATCCAAGACCTCCTCTTTGAATGATATCGGCTTTGTCGCAGCTAGAGCGACCTGCAGCTCTTCCTTCCCCAAACCAGCTCCTGCAATGTCTAAAACAACAGATTCTTCCTCCTTTTTGCTCCCAATCTGGGGCGGAGGGGTTAGCACAAGAGTAGTAATAGAGACAGGTAATTCAGGGAGCACAAAGTACGATTTCTTTTCAGAAACCGTATTATAAGTAACATGCCACATGGGGTCCTTCTTTTTAGCAGGTTGGGCAAAAATGATAGAATGTTTCCCAACTTTTAAGGTCAAAGTTCCAGAGCCTACGTCAATAACTGCACCAGCAGTGTGCAGAAATGGCCTACCTAGAATGATCGGTATATGGGCATCCTCAGGCATGTCAAGGACAACAAAGTCAACAGGGAAGAAAAACTTCCCTATTTGGACGGGTATGTCTTCTAGGACTCCTATAGGCTCGACCGCAGATCGGTCAGCCATCTGAACTGTCATGTCTGTGATAGCAAACCTGGTCAACTTAAGCTTCCTAGCTAGACTCAAGGGCATGACACTTATACTAGCCCCTAAATCACACAATGCCTTCTCAATTGGGAAGGTACCTATGTTGCAAGGAACAGAAAAACTGCCCGGGTCCTCTAACTTAAGGGGCGCGGTGTGAGACAGATAGGAACAAGACTCCTTAGTAAGTGCGACAGTGTGCACTGTTTCAAGTGACCGCTTCTTGGACAAAAGTTGTTTTATAAATTTAGTATAAGCGGGTACTTGGTTTACTAACTCAAGGAAGGGGACTTGTACATTCAGACTACGAATAACTTTTTCAAATTTGCCAAAAGATACATGTTCCTTCGTTGACACGAGTCTCTCCGGATATGGGGCTGTAAGAAGTACCTTAGCCCTCTCCTCTAAATTGCGTGTGCCGGTATCCGTGGACTTAGGCTGAAAGTCCACCACATTTTCCTTGTTGAAGCTTGACCCTTCCTCAGACCATCTCAAATGAGAACCATTAACCGTCATCGGATCGAACTTCGGAGCCGGGACTGACCCATCAGCACCCGGGTCTTGTCCTAAAGTCTTCGGGACTGTCGAACCCCGGAACAAGTGGTCTCGCAGATTACTTGGCATTAAAGGACGAAATTCCTCAGCATTTGCAGCGATCTCAGTCGATCGACCACTGTCCTCAGTCGATCGACTGAGATGTACAGTTCCAGAAGCTCCTGTAACCCGTGCTTCAGTCGATCGACTAGGTATATCAGTCGATCGACTGATATACCTGGTAGACGCATGTTTCTTTGATTTATTCGTTGAAGCTTTCTTTTGACTTGTTTCCGGCTCATCTTTTTCAACAGCGTCCTCGACCATGGCAGGGCTCTCAAGGGTGGACCCGCTCCTCAAAGTGATGGCATTTAAGGTCTCCTTTTGGTCAGTTTAGGTCGGCAAGTGTCCCGGAACTCGAGTGTTACTTTTGCTAGCCAATTGAGCAATTTGGCTTTCTAGCAACTTCATCCCGACCTCTCTTGCTTGGGACTTCTTTAGCAATAAGTTCTTAAGCTCGGAAAATTCAGAATTCTGCGATTGTTGCTGCTGCGGCACATAGGGAGGTTTCTGATATTGTTGTTGCTTTTGATGAGGGGGCACATAAGGTTGCTGCTGCGGCGGAGGTTGAGTTGGATTCAGGACATTTTGGCTCCTCCAACTCAAGTTTGGATGGGTATTCGGCTCATAGTAGGTGTTGGTCTGCCTATAGTGTTGAAAGGCAGCACAAGACTCAAAGGGACTAGGGCAGTTCTTCGAAACGTGTCCCTCAACTCCACACCTTTCGCAGACGAAAGGACCGTCTGTCACAACATTGACATGGTACATCCCTCCTTTTGAAGCTCCCCCTAGTTCATACTTGTCAAATCTTGCGGTAAGAGCTTCAAGCGCAGCAATAGAGGAAGATTCAGCAGCTCTCCTTTGGTTTCCTCTTGAATTCCCATATTCAGCCTTGTGAGTGGCCAAATCGTCAATGATCTTCCACCCCTTGGTTGCTCCCAAATTCTCAGCAAATCGGCCATTGGCTGCAGCATCCAAAATGGCCCTCTGATCGTCGTACAACCCATTATAGAAATGATTGCACAAGCTCCATTTTTCGAACCCATGGTGCGGTATGGTTCGCACCAGCTTCTTGAATCGGACCCATGCCTCGTGGAAGTTCTCATCCGGCCCTTGCTTAAAGCCCGTGATTTGAGCTCTAATAGCAATCGTCCTTGAAGCAGAAAAGTACTTCTTGTAGAATGCCAATGCCAATGAATTCCAGTCAGTAATCCCATGAACGGCTCGGTCCAGATCTCTATACCACTCCCTTGCAGCATCACGAAGGGAGAAGATGAACATGGTCTCCTTGATCTGATCTTGGGTTACGCCGGCTGGTGGGGGTATGGAGCAGCAGTAGTCAATGAATGTCTCCATATGCTTAGCTGCATCTTCATTTGCAGCTCCCCCGAACTGGTTCTTCTCAACCATGCTAATGTATGAAGGCTTTGGTTCGAACTTCCTGACATCTCCTGGTAATTCGAACCCCTTATATAAATTGGCAGCTGTCGGCTCAGAATGACTAGCTATACTTGCTTCCTCAGCCATTTCGTGAAAGTCTGGAGAAGTAACGGTTTCAACTGATGAATTGGAAACAGGAGAAGACGGTGGATTTTCCTCGAACAGCTCGTTCTCGTAAAAGCTAGAACGAGAACTAGGCTCTTCCTCTAACTGTTGCTCTTGAAATAATCTCCTCTTTACGTGCAAGGATCTTTCAATCTCAGGATCGAATGGTAGTAGTGGACCACCCAGCGACCTGCGCATAAGAAGAAACTACAACAAAAAAATAAGAAAAGTTTAAGGAACGGATGTTCCTTAAACTAAGAAAGACTAGAATTAGAACAACTAAAATTAGGACTATTGCCTCCCCGGCAACGGCACCAAAATTTGATACCCGTCATTATGAGTACCAAAAATAAGATTTATAATTTCCTATTAAGACTAACCTAGGCTAGTGGTAACAGGGTCGGACCACAAGGAGGCAGATGTAAATTCTAGTTGTCTAAATTCAGTCTAAGGTAACAGTTATGGGGGTTTGAGTTTGGGATGGTCTATAGCTAAGAACAAATAAAGATAATAAACTAAAAAGATGGTTTAAACAGATAAAGAAGGGGGTACTAGGATGATCGGTTTATTAAAGATTCGGCGGCAGCATATTAAACGGGTCTAAAACGAAGACAAGTGAGGCGGGAAACAAGAGGTACTCTCGGTCCACTCTTAACAAATAGCATCTTTCGATCTCGCTATAGGTCCCTAATATCACTAATACTAACTTTCGTTCTGAAAAGTGACTAACGGTCTAAACTATACCTATCTTTCGATCTCAGCACAGTCTAGTCGATTTAATTGGTGGTCAAATAACATACCCTATCTTTCGATCTAATGGGTTTGTCATAAATTAAGCATCTAACTGGTCGCATGCATTCGATTCGTTAAATACAAGATTAAAATCAATTAAAACGAAGGGTAACCTCACGAGGTCAGTCGATCGACCGGATAGGGTGGTCGATCGACCAACACGCGGGTTCAGGCCGTGTTCAATACTTTGCCGCCTACGCTAAAACTCGCCTACATCCTAGCACAAACTACTCAGCTACTCATGCTAAGGGTGAAAACAATAACAAAACTAATAAAGTAAACAAAGGAATTCATGCTAAAAACAGTAGAACAAACAATTAACATAAACAATGATAACGGTTGCGGGAATCTACTTAGCAGTTCTAAACTATTGATAAAATAAAGATGAACTAAAAGTAGGGCAGAAGAATACCGAATTGCAGAGGAAAGATTAGGACTAGGAATTAAAAATCCAATGCTCACAATAATCCCAAACCCTAACTATCTATCAAGAACCGTATGCGAAAACTTAATGAAAATTACTGAATAAAACTTAGGTAAAAACTTGATTAAAAACTTTGAATGAAACTGAATATAAGCTAGGTATTCTCAGTTACGTTATATAGAAAGTTTACGTAACAATTATTCCAAAACCTAAACTAAATGGGCTTCAAGTTCCTCGGTCTTTTAATTCTCGTCTGGAATAGCAATTGGGTCGATCGACTGAAGGGAATGGTCGATCGACTGGTCTTCAGTAAACAGTAGCTTCTGGATCCCGTAGGTTGGTCGATCGACTAAGGGAGGTGGTCGATCGACTGGATGAGCTGCTACTTGCCTCTTATAAACTCGTGGATTTGTCTTTTGGGCCTTGAAATGCGCACCAAGCTCGTTCCTTAAGCAAATACTTCTCATCACATGCAATGCAGGATACTCGGGGACGGATTTAGCTCGATTTCCGCTGGATTCTTCACATTTCTGCAATAATGTACAAAATACGGAAGTAGACGGAAATAGGGAGAAATGCAGCATAAACTACATGAATGAGCTCTGAAATGCGTGTAAAATGGGATGTAAAACATCATATAAAAGACACGCATCAGGTTGTGTGGTTAGGAATACTTATGGATCTTGGGTCCGTGGTTGGTCTACTAGGCTTATTACCCCAAACCCGTTTATTAGTGAGGTGCTTGCCACTAGGGAAGGATTACGTCGCGCTATCTTTTTGTAAATAATGTTGTGGTTAGTTCAGATTGCATAATTGCTGTGAATGCTATTGTTAAGGCGGGCTCTTCTTGTGGTTCTTTTGCTAACATCATTCTTGAGTGTAGGGAACTATTAGCGGCCTCACACCGAGATTGAAGATTGTCTTTGAAAGAAGATCGGCCAACCGAGTGGCGGATGCCATCACTCAATATGCCGCCAAGGATACTAGCGACCATGCGAGATGTTTTGATTGGGCTTATGCCCCACCCTTTGTAACCGAACTTTGCACTATTGATTTTGTAATGGCTAGTATGTCTCTCCCCCCCGATCCGCCCCCTTAATGTAATTGAACTTTGGACCTGTTTTGTTAATGTCATGCTCAACTTTTTCCAAAAAAAAAAAAAAAAAAATTAGACTCCTTTTTAAAATCAACTTTTTTTTTTAAATGACTGCCTTTTAAATTTCTTTTTAAATTAGTCCCTTAAGTTGCATTTTTTTTGCTAAAATTATTTCCTTAATTGCATTTTTTTTTCCTAAAATTGCTTCAAAACTCCAATTTAAGTTGACTTATTTTCTCTATTTTTGAATTCCCCCTACATTAATAACCTATATGTGGAAATAATAACAAGATAATCTTATGAGATATCCAACAATAAACTCATTTTTACCATAATTAATGAGATTATCTTATTATTATTTCCACATATAGGTTATTAATATGTGCCTTAAGGGCACATGTTATAAAAACCAAAAAAAAATTTATAATACTTCCGAACCTGAAGAAAAATGAAATTATCATTAGGGCCGTCTTAATGTAAATGGAAGCCGGTATAACACAAAAAAAGGAGTCCCCGAATATGAATGTATAAGTGTACTATACGTCGAGATTTATATTGATTTCGTAAATAAATTTTGTAAATTCGGTAGTAAAAACCGGAGGTCCGACTCCGCCTCCCGTGATTAATTGTCCTGGGACTTAGACGCCTATTTAAGGTAAATAGTTTGGTAAAAATCTTACCGATACTTCTTTAAGAATTTTTTGTTCATATTCCATGCATGGTAAGATAAGTCATTGAAGAAATGAGATTAATAGTTAGCTTTGGCTAAATGGTGTACGCATATAGCCAAGTTTATTATTAGGGTTTTTTTTTTTTTAAAAAAAAAAAATTAACCTTTAAAAAAAAATTCTAAATACCACCTTTAAGAAATTTTTTTTATCAAACACAACCTTCTATAAAAATATTTTGTCAAACACGATTTTTTCACCAGATTCCGACAACTTAAAACATTTCTTGACCACCTGTAATGGTCTGACTTTTATTCGATGTTTGAGATAGCAAACGAGGTCGGTTTGAGATGTCTTAGACTCATTGAAAAGGTGAGACTACAACTTTTTCACGGATTGTCAACACAGTGGTCAAATGTGGTCTTATGTAGAGCATTTCCGGTCATTTTTGTGTTGTTTTGCACGTGAGAAACTACTTTGACTTTTCTGTTTTGTTTTTACCTACAATTTAGTCTCCTTGAACCACCACTTGCAACCAACAACCACCACAAACAACACAAAAATGACCTACCTTGCACTCCCCTCTACCTATATACCAAATTTCAAACCAAGCAAAGCATCATAGCCCCTTAGAAGACAACGAAAACTCCTTGACCACCCGTTGTAAATCCAAACTTTCAACAAACCTCTCTAGGCAGCCTTACTTTACGTACCAATCGATCCCATATAAGGCCACGTTTGATCACTTTGTTGACAACACCTAGAAAGCTTGTACTCCCATGTTTTCAACCTGTCCGAGAACACTTCAAGCCGACCTCGTTTGCTATCTCAAACATCGACTGAAAGTCACCTCATTATAAGTGGTCAGAAAGTTGTCGGAATCCGGCCAAAAAGTCGTTTGAGAATTCTTTTTATTAAAAGTTGTGTTTTACAAAATTGTACTTTGAACGTGGCGGTTGAATTTTTTGTTTAAATGGTTGTTTTTGACAAAAAACAAAGCCCTTGTTATTACGAACAATACATGGATCAAGTATCAGCAACATTAATTCTTACGTTTGTCTACCTCCACACAAATAATGCCTAATTGCTGAACGTATAATTAACAATTGTAGCACGGAGTATAAGATAGTCGTTATATATTTGGTTAACAATATGGACTGATTACGAACTATACATGGACCAGTTATTTTTTTTTTGGTCGAAAAGAACATTAAATTAAAAAAGGAGCCCAAAGTTCAAGTACATCATGGAGGGGGGTTGGGGTTAAGAGACGTGCAAGCCTCTAAAAAGTCGAGAATACATAAGTTCATAACAAAAGGGGGGCATGATCCCAGCTAAAGCAACCACTAGAAAGACTATCATCCGCCGCGGAGAACTTAGCAAGAGCGTCCGCAACCTTGTTAGCCGATCTCTTCTCAAACACAAGCTTCAGTCCTGGTGAGACCTGTAAGAGTTCCCTACACTCAATGATGATGTTATCAAAGGGGCCGCAGGGAGAAGCCGAGCTCAAGATAGCATTGACAACATTAATACAATCGGATGCAATCACAAATTTATCAGTGGACAAAACCGCAAAACGGAGCCCTTCTCTAATAGCAAGGACCTCGCTAATAAAGGGGGTAGTAGCAAGGCTCCAGCTGGACCACCCATGAACCCAAGAGGCAACAGAATCCCTAACAACACACCCAAAACAAGTGACCGAGGAGGAGGGGGAGAAGGCCGCATCCACATTAATCTTACACCAATGTTGCGGCGGGGGGGGGGGGGGGGCGCTACAAGAGAAGCGAATGGCAGAGACAGGAGAGCTAGGAGGGGTGGTTGGAGAGGAACTAGAGTTGGCGGCACCCCAAGAGGCAGCCAAGGAAGAGATGGAACTACATAACAGGGGAAGAGAAGGGGAAGGCGTAAGAGAGTAAGTAGTATCACATCGACTTGTCCAAAGACGCCACACAATGAAAGAGAAGAGGGTGGGCCAATTACTATTCGCAGTACAGTTCTCAAAAATCCAATGTTGGAGATCAAGGAGGAAGAAAGAGTGACTGAACTTAAAATGGGACCAAGTGGCAGAAGCAAGATCGCAATCCCGGAGGGCATGGAGGGTAGCCTCGGGAAGGAAAGGGCTGACGCAAAGGGTACACCTAGGTGAGGGAATAATGGATCGAACATGGAGGGTAAGGTTATGTGGGAGTTTATCCCACCAAGCAAGCCACAAGAAAGCTTTGATTTTTGGCAAGGATGGAATGTCCCAGAGCCAAAAGAGGCCAGGGGAGAAAGGGGGAGGGGGGGGGGAAGGGGTTTCTAGAAGTTAAGAGTAGGCAACGGAGAATTTATTCTTAGGGGCAAGGAAGGTGGTGATAAAATCAGTTTTCGGGGTGAAGGGGAGGGGTATGCTAAGGATGGTGGTGATGGCGTGATCGCGGAGGATGAAGTCGAGAGAGTGAAAGGACCAATGTCCATTATGAATAAGCATGCTAAGCTTCGCATTCCGGGAGCTCAAGTGGAGGAGGCCAGAGATAATACTCCGAAGGGGCCCCAAAGGAGACCAGGGGTCATCCAAAAGACAGATAGAGGAACCATCGCCAATGGACCACGTCAGGTGCTGTTTAAGAATAGACCACCCGAGTCCCACATTTTTCTAGATATGGGAGCCCGTATGGAAGGGAGAGGGAGAGTGGTTCATGTACTTGCTTTTAATGGCACTATGTGCCAAGGAGGATTTGTTGAAGAGGAGCTTCCAACTAAGTTTAGTAGAGAGGGCATCGTTGAGGGGACGGGAGGCTTTGATGCCGAGTCCCCCAGTGGCAAGGGGTTGGGTGACAAGGTTCCAGTTGGAGAGTTGAAGTTTCTTAGAAGAGTGACTAGACCAGAGGAAGGATCGAGTAATTTTATCAAAATCAAGGAGAATAGAGGAGGGAAGGCGGATACACTGCATGGAGTGGGAGGGGATCGCATTAAGAGTGGATTTGATGAGGCATATTCTGCCCGCACAAGTCAGGAACTGGGCTTGCCAAGAAGCAAGCCTAGTTCGGATGGAGTCAATGATGTGGTGGAGGTCGGCCTTTTTCGGTTTTTTGGGGGTAAGAGGGGAACCAAGATAGGTTCCGAGGTTCTTAGTAGTCTTGATACTGAGAGAGGTTTCAAAGAGGGCGATATCAGAAGGAGGGGTGTGTTTGGAGAAAATAATTTTGCTCTTAAGACAGTTAATTTTTTGGCCCGAAGAGGAGCAGAATAAGAGAAGAGTATCTTGGAGAGCGCATAGGTTTCGCACAGTAGCTCTGCCAAAGAGGAGGATATCATCGGCAAAAAGGATATGGGAGAAGGTAGCTCCACCTTTCCTGACGGGAAAGGGCGTCCAATCCCCATCCCGGCAAGCACTATGGATGAGGGTGAAGAGAGCTTCTGATACCGTCGTTTTGTATCAAAACTAAATTTATAAATCCGAACTAAAACTATAGCTAGTGATACTAAGGGTCGAACCACAGAGAGACAAGATCAATTCTATTTGCTATTTTCAGTCTATAAGAGTAACGATTAAATGGGGGTTTTGAATTTGTTTGATTCTAGTGACTAATTGCTAAAATAAGAAATTTCTCAAACAAGATAAAAAGAAGATCAGGAACTTCGGTTCACCATGGCTAAGGTCAGGTCAAAAAGGTAGCAGAGGTCCTGTAATACGGTCCCGAGGAAATATGAGCAAGCCTTTCGATCAATGCTCAAAATTAACCTTACGGTCTTCTAATTCCCTAGAATTTCTCAAAGCTTTCGCTCAAAGGAAATTCCAAATCTAATGATAACCTAACCTACTAATTTTTCAACCTAGCAAGATGGGTTTATCAAAAGGAAACAAGATCGATATGGAAGAAAATCATACTAATAAAATTGACCCTAATTTACGCCATGGCTCACCTCGTTCCCAATTAATAAAATTAGCTATGCATGATTAAAACTATAACAATTGCAAAATTGAAGGCAATGAATGAGATTGACATAATTGAAATTGAATTTAAGACAAATGATTAAAACTGGATTTCTTGAATAAAACTAATAACAACAAGAATTAAATTGATTAGAAATAAAAGAAGATGGAAATTGCATTAAAGCTTACTAAGAATTGATGAACAAAGGCAATTGAATTGAAATCCGTAGTCTACCTTTCTTGTCTCCAAAACTAGGTCTAAACTACTTTTCTTGAAATAATGAAAAGCATAACCTAAATTATTGCTGTGTACTACTCTTAAAACGTTCTTCCCAAAGATTAATTACAATTGGGCTTTTAAAAGACTAAAGCATAAAATAAATCTCAGATTTGCGGCTTGGTCGATCGACCAGCCAATACAGTACAGCCTCTTCACTGAACTTCCACGGTCGATCGACTGGATATGTTGGTCGATCGACCAACTGAGCTGTGCAGTAACTTCCTTTTCTCTTCCAAATAGCCTCTCCACTCCATGCACGCATCCCGAGGTGAACAAGTCCGAACTCCCATCTTCCAAGTTTCCATAAAGTTGCTTCCGGAGGACGATTTAAGCTTGATTTAGCTTACTTCCACTCTTTCCTACAATAAATCATAGAAATTCCGAAGTAAACCGTTTTGGGAGAAATAGTAGCTTTAAGCTAACAAATACGCATAGAAATACGTGCCAAAACTGCAAATAAAGTGTATAGAATATGCACGTATCAAATCTCCCCAAACCAAACCTTGCTTGTCCCCAAGCAAGCACTATGACCCAACTAAAAATTTCTAATGGAATGGATTTCATGCTCAGAGCTAATACAAACCATCATACCCAACCAATTTAATGCAACTATTAACATCCAAGTATCTTGTCAAACGCAAACGAGTTGGACATGTTAAAGAATTTGATAAACCTTCGACCTTGCAAGACTCGTATATATCGGACTCTCACGGGTCACTCATTCGCTCATTTAAGTACAAGGTAAGATGTATTGTGCAAGACAGAAGAGTGATAGAAATAAGACTCTCACCTATCTACGACCCATAAGAACATGCCTACAATCTAACATGAATAAAGTCTCTACAACCGTGCATATGCATTCCAACCATTTAATGACCATGACATTTCCCGAGGCGATTTGGGATTGTGAGGCTAGAGGTAAAAATAGGCTAAAATGAATTTGGGAAAGAGGGGTTAAGCCGAGCTAATAACCACTAAACCAAATTATAAGCAAATCCACTTCTTACTTCCACTTACCAAAAAAAAAACCAATGCTCAAATATCATGAGCATAGAACTCGCAATTCTCCAATAAAATATAATTTCTCAAATAAAATGAATAGCACATGGGAATTAAGAAATCACCATCCGAAAATTGTTTTGAACATGTGATCTCCCTCTTTTTTTTTCATTTTCTTTCTTTTCTTTCCTGACTTTTTTTTCCTTTTTTTTTTTTTTCGGGTGGATCGGCAATCGATCGACCAAAGAACGATGAGTCGATCGACCACCCCTGTAAAACCAGTGCTCTCTGCCCAGTTCAGCTTCCTCTTTTTTTTCAATTTTCTGAGTTTTTTTTTTTCATTTGTTTCTTTCCCACCATTTCACCTCCAACTTCTCATGAAGAACAAAGCAACCAAAAGACATTCACGAAATTCCCAAAACACTAACATTACTAGCTCTGATAGGGTAGGCTAAGTATAGAATGTAGCTAAATGGGACAAAATAAGCTATTTGGCTATGTGAGGATTATGGGCAAAATGAGAAAGGGGAACCTCTACCACATGTGTCAACAAACCACGGACCCGAATGCATATAGGTATCAAGTAGACTAGACTCATGCTTATGCAAATTAATGTGACATGCCTTATAAGGAGAAACTACTCTCATTCCTAAATGAAATCGGTCATGAATGTCACCGATTTATTAAGCTCTATCCTGAGAAATTTAAGTAGCTTGCCAATATTGAGTCAAGACTATTCGTTTAGCAAAATTCCAACAAAAACTCATAGACTATGCAAGTGACATACTTGGAAATGTTCAAAGTGCAAGGAAAGGGCAATGAGACAATATGTAATGCAAACTCATCATTGAAATCCTTCCGTTCCGACTCGACCTAAATGCAAAAGTAAACGTGATTTTTTTGAATTTTTGGTGGTTTTTCAAAAAAAAAATTTTTTTTTTTTTTTTTTTTTTTTGTATTGAAAAACAAATGCAAGCTGAAATGCAATAAAAGACAAATGCAGATGCAATAGACATATGCAAATTGGGTAAAACGTATCCCTTTGGAACATGCTGCTCTTGTGGCTGAAGATTGTCATATATTGTAGTCATGTTCGCAAAACTGAGAGTACTCAAGTCTTCCTCTCAAAAACTGTGCAAAAGCGATAGTAAGGGTCGAACCACAGAGAGACAAGATTAAATTTGATACCGTCGTTTTGTATTAAAATTAAATTTATAAATCCGAACTAAAACTATAGCTAGTGATAGTAAGGGTCGAACCACAGAGAGACAAGATCAATTCTATTTGCTATTTTCAGTCTATAAGAGTAACGATTAAATGGGGGTTTTGAATTTGTTTGATTCTAGTGACTAATTGCTAAAATAAGAAATTTCTCAAACAAGATAAAAAGAAGATCAGGAACTTCGGTTCACCATGGCTAAGGTCAGGTCAAAAAGGTAGCAGAGGTCCTGTAATACGGTCTCAGGAAATATGAGCAAGCCTTTCGATCAATGCTCAAAATTAACCTTACGGTCTTCTAATTCCCTAGAATTTCTCAAAGCTTTCGCTCAAAGGAAATTCCAAATCTAATGATAACCTAACCTACTAATTTTTCAATCTGGTAAGATGGGTTTATCAAAAGGAAACAAGATCGATATGGAAGAAAATCATACTAATAAAATTGACCCTAATTTACGCCATGGCTCACCTCGTTCCCAATCAATAAAATTAGCTATGCATGATTAAAACTATAACAATTGCAAAATTGAAGGCAATGAATGAGATTGACATAATTGAAATTGAATTTAAGACAAATGATTAAAACTGGATTTCTTGAATAAAACTAATAACAACAAGAATTAAATTGATTAGAAATAAAAGAAGATGGAAATTGCATTAAAGCTTACTAGGAATTAATGAACAAAGGCAATTGAATTGAAATCCGTAGTCTACCTTTCTTGTCTCCAAAACTAGGTCTAAACTACTGTTCTTGAAATAATGAAAAGCATAACCTAAATTATTGTTGCGTACTACTCATAAAACGTCCTTCCCAAAGATTAATTACAATTGGGCTTTTAAAAGACTAAAGCATAAAATAAATCTCAGATTCGCGGCTTGGTCGATCGACCAGGTGGCACGGTCGATCGACCAGCCAATACAGTACAGCCTCTTCACTTAACTTCCACGGTCGATCGATTGGATATGTTGGTCGATCGACCAACTGAGCTGTGCAGTAACTTCCTTTTCTCTTCCAAATAGCCTCTTCACTCCATGCACGCATCCCGAGGTGAACAAGTCCGAACTCCCTTCTTCCAAGTTTCCATAAAGTTGCTTCCGGAGGACGATTTAAGCTTGATTTAGCTTACTTCCACTCTTTCCTACAATAAATCATAGAAATTCTGAAGTAAACCGTTTCGGGAGAAATAGTAGCTTTAAGCTAACAAATACGCATAGAAATACGTGCCAAAACTGCAAATAAAGTGTATAGAATATGCACGTATCAGCTTCCATGCAAATGATGAAGAGGTAAGGAGAGAGGGGGTCTCCCTATCTCAAACCTCTAGAGGGGAGAAAGTAGGGGGAGAGGCAACCATTAATGATGACATGGGAGGAGGAGATAGAAATGCAGCTCATGATGAGTGCAATAGTGTCACTGTCAATACGAGCCTTGAAGAGGCACGTCCTAATGAAATCCCATTCCAGGCGATCAAAGGCTTTCTCAAGGTCAAGCTTAAGAGCGAACCAACCAACATTACTCTTAGAAGTATGCATAGAGTGGAGGATTTTAGAGGCAACAACAAAGTTAGTATCAGTGCCCCGACCAGCGATAAATCTCCCTTGGTTAGGGGAGATGATATCAGACATAAAGGGCTTAAGATGGTTGACAATGATCTTTGTCACTAACTTGTAGGTGGTGTTACAAAGGCTGATAGGGAGGAAGTTAGAGATAGATTGAGGGGAGGGAATCTTAGGGATAAGGGAGATGGAGGTGCCGTTTATATTGGAGGGAATGCGTTTGTTAGAGAAAATATTCTGAAGGAAGGGAACAAAATCAGATTTAATGATAGGCCAACATTTTTTAAAGAAACCGGCATGATAGCCATCCGGCCCCGGGGCTTTGTTGGAGCCAAGGGATAAAAGGCTGGCCCTGATCTCGGCCTCAACAAGGGATAAAAAAGGTGGTGAGAGGGGGAGGGTGAGGGGCATCAGGCAGACGGGGAACACAGAGCTTACCACTAGAGTAAAGAGAGCTGAAGAAAGAGGTAACGTGAGAGGTGAGCTCATCATGCCCAGTGATAGAAAGGCCCACATCATTAACTAAAGTGGTGATCCGGTTGGAGCTACGGCGGAGGGTGACAAATTTTTGAAAGAAGGAGGTGTTCCGGCCACCATCAATCAGCCAGTTGACACGGGCTCTATCTTTCCAGTAGTTATGCTCAGCGTCGAGGACACGGTAGAGGTCAGAAAGAAGGGAGTTATTAAGGTTGTGGAGAAAGGTAGTGTGAGGGTGAGTACACAAGTCCTTTTGAATGCCCAGTAATCTAGCATTGAGGCGGTTTTTTTTTATTACCAAATTTCCAAAGGAGTCATGAGCCCAGAGGAGAAGGACATTGCTAAGGGAATAAAGTTTAGAAGGGACATAACCAGCAGAGTTCAACCAAGAAACAGAGACGAGGGGGAGGAATCCAGGGTCGTTAAGCCAAAAGGACTCACACTTGAAGATTCTGGGTCGGGTCTGGAGTGGGGGGGGGGGGGATGATCTAAGAAGGATGGGACAGTGGTCAGAGGAGAGTCTAGTGAGGTGCTGGTGAAGGGTGTTAGGTTAATGGTCCAGCCAGGGTTGGTTTACCCAAGTGCGGTCAATGCGCTCAAAGATAGGGTTGATCCGTCTTTTGTTGGTCCAAGTGAATTTCGGCCCCGAGAACTCAATATCAATCAAACTACAGCTATCCATAACAATTTTATACAAATTAACACGATTAATTTTGATCCCATTACCACCCAATTTTTCCGTCGAGCAGGTCACTTCATTGAAGTCGCCCATACAAATCCAGGGGGAGGTGATGTTCTGGGAAAGTGTAGTGAGGTCATCCCAGAGGAGTTTCCGTAATCTAAATTTAGGGCTAGCATAGATCGCAGAAAGAAGGAAAAAGAAGTTAGAGGAAGTTACCTGAACCGCCACAGTCATGAGCTGCGCGCCCTTGCTAACCATGGTGACCGCCGTGTCCCTCTCGTTCCAGAGGAGGATGATACCTCCAGTAAACCCAACTGGGTCCAAAACCTCAAAGGAGTCAAAAGGCAGCCTTCACAAAATGGTCAGGGAGTTCGGGGAAGTAACACGGGTTTCAGAAAGGATCACCAAATCCGGCTTGTGAGCATCAATAAGGTAAGAAAGGTGTGTACGAAATAAAGGTCTAGCAATTCCACGACAATTCCAGTAAAGAATATTCATGTTGATGGGAACCAGGTAGGAGTTCATAAGCTCAAGAAAAGAGTCCATCCCCATCGTCCACTACGTCTAGTTCTCGGTTTAACCGAGCACTGAAAATTGTCCTGCTTGTTCCGGACAGAGTTAACACGAGTTCCTTTTGGTTCGTCTCATTGGAATTGCGGTTCGAAATAGGAGCACAGTGTTCGAGTAACTCGCAGTCCAAAGATCCACGGAGGTTAAGGTCAACGAAAAGATTCTTCGCAATCGAGGGAGGACTGGGACCGGGTCGATGATGAATTCCAGGGACTCTGGAACAACGGTCAGACGAAGAGGGGTAGGAGGAGACTGAAGGGACCACAAGAAAAAGCAGAGGAGAACCGGCGGGATTCTTTAGAGGTCTGAGAGGTCGGGAAGGTGAGCAGAGGCCACACAGCTGTGGCTCAGGTGGGGGTCTACCCGACAAATGTTCAGGCAGGAGGGGGGTGGTGAGGACGGGTTGAGGACGATGTCTCGGATGAGAGGGACGCGTACTTGTGGCGAGACGAGGCGATGATCGAAAATGAGGGTTTCTTTGTTTAGGTGGAGTTCCGAGAAGGTTAAGAGAGGGGGTTGGAAGAAGGCCCCGGAAGTCACATTTGGGTGGAATACCACCACATAAGTTGGCTGGGTCAGCTCCTGGTCAGAGGGT
The DNA here is from genome assembly GCF_048544455.1 of Silene latifolia. Classification (NCBI taxonomy): domain Eukaryota; kingdom Viridiplantae; phylum Streptophyta; class Magnoliopsida; order Caryophyllales; family Caryophyllaceae; genus Silene; species Silene latifolia. The sequence goes on from NC_133531.1 coordinate 53,243,559, forward strand.
GGTTGTTGAAACAGAGGCAGGGGGCGCCTGGAGGAGGATGGGATGGTTGTGTGGGAGAGGATCTGGTTGCGGTGGAGGGGCATTATTAAGCTTGTTATTTTTTTGGCGTTTTCTTTTGAGTTTTTTTTTGAAATGGTGGTAATTTAGTAGAAGTGGGAGAAAAGGAGAAGGGAAGGGTAAAGGGAAAAAAAGGCGGGGAGAGATGGAGTGTGTCAGAGGGAAAGGCAAAAAGTGGGGTATAGATGAGAGAAGAGAAGTCAAGGAGGGATTAAAGGAAGTTAGGATACAGACAGTTGATGTGGTAAGACAAGAGGGGGGGTAAAGCAGGTGGGGTCTCAACAGGCTTATTGTAAGGAACCAGAGTCTAAGAATCCTTAGAGTTCACAAAAGAGGGAGGAGGGGCAGGGGTTGAGAGTTTGACAGGGTCTAAAGTGGTGATAGTTGACTTCTTTTGCACAGGTTTGATTTTTGAAGTGGGGGCATTACTCAGACACAACCCAGTACAATGGCTTTGGCAGTGAACACAAAAAGGGGTAGCATCACCCAACTTGATTTCTTGACGGAATGGACCAATCCAGACACAATCCGGCAACGGCTTCGTCTGATCAAGATGAACAGAAATACGGGCTATCGAGCATTATTGCTACTTAGACCGTTAGGATCAAACATAATGAAGCCACCCAGGGAGTTTCCAATGGCGCGGAGGAAGTCCACTCTGTGGTATTCAAGTGGCAGTTCCGGCATGATGATCTAGGTTGGAACCGAAAGAATTTTAGCCTGAGATGCTTGGAAGTTAGGGGGTCCAGGGTTGGACATGCAAATTGTGACCGTGAATGAACCACGAGCCATTCGCCAAAATCGCTTCGAGGTCAACGCTCTTTTCAATTGAATAGGCATAGTAACCCTTGCCCAGGCCAATAAGCCGGATCTGGATGTTAATTTTCCAAAAAGAGTGGAGGGAGGAGGAGAGGTGGTTTGAATCAAAGGATTTCCCAGTGAGCTTCACAATTAGAGATTTTTCCCATTTTGATCTGATTGAAAGGAGGACTTGCGGGGGGAGATTAATGGAGGGGTCAGAAATCGGGACATCATAAGGTAGAGAAGGTTTGTTTTTGTTAGGAGAGGGTATCAGGTTTTCAAGGAGGGAGTTTGTCAGGGCGGCGCGATAGGAAATAGGTGGCGGTGGTGATGGACAAGGAGCGGTGGTTGGGTAGGTAGGACTAGAGAGCGAAGGCGCGCCAGAAGGACTCCAAGAGGTCGAAAGGAGGGGGACATGGTGTCGAAGCTTGGTCGCGGACTGTGGTGGCTCAGGGTGAAGGTGGTTGGTATTTTTATTTGGCGGTGGCTGGGTAGGAATTAGTGGGTTGATTTTTTGTGGTTGGGATTTTTGTAAATTTTCCATGTTTATCACTCTTTATTTCTCATCTCTCTAGAATTTTTGTAGATTTTTTGTCTGTCATGGACCAGTTATTTGAAAGTGTAGTTAGACGACTTGTGAAAACAAAGGGCGCAGAGCAAGAAGAGGCAAAGAAAGACTTCATTGAAAGTTTGAAAGAGATGGATCAACAACTTGGAGATAATCCCTACTTTGGTGGAAATACATTTGGGTTTGTTGACGTTGCATTCTTCCCATTCTACCCTTGGTTTTATTCCTTCGAGATCGCCAGAAACTTCTAAGTTGAAGAATTATGCCCTAATATCATGGAATGGGCAAAGAGGTGCTTGCTTAGGGATAGTGTTAAGACTCTCCCAGACCAAAACCAGGTGTACGAGTTCTACTTCAAGAAAATGCTTGGTAATGACTGAATATTGGGCTGTTTCTCTTTGCCCTTGTTCATGTTGTATTTCTATATGTTTACATTTACAATTGTCTTATATGCGGTCTATAGCTGTGGTTTGTTTTGTTATATACACAATTTGTTTGACAGTATATTATATCGATATGCTTATTCATACATCTTATCATTTATCAATATAAGAAATCATTGGACAATTGTCTCATCACGAATCCCGAATACTATCCTTATACAACTGATTGTGTATATCCCGGCTGTAAACACCTCTAATTTCCACGAGCCGTCTTGTCTACCCAACAAATAATGCAACGAAAGGTAAAGAAAATGAGGCCAAACAGTACCATAGATAGTGGGGGCGGAAATGATGGCACCAATGCCACAGTGTTGGCGGTAAGGATTGCAAGATAGGCGGGCTTAGGCCTGTAATTCTTGAATCTGATTGCTTAGCCTCATTTCTATGCTATGGAATCGTACAGTCCCACAGCTATCTTGGAAACTTGGTCAAGGAAATTATTGAGATGTTGAAAGAATATAAGTTGTGATATTATTATAAGACTCTGTTTGGCAAAATTAGCTGAAAATGTATGTGAAACCCGAAAAGCTACCCGAAACCTGATAAGGTAGCTGAAAATTAGGAGCTAATAAGGTAGCTGATTTTTATTAAAAGTATTTGGAAACTAGATGAAAAGCTAGCTGATATTTGATCAAATGACGTAAAAGGGCATGATTATTATTGTTATAGTTTATGTTTTTGCTATTCTTGTGTTATTATCATTGCCGTTGTTAGTAATGAAGTCATAATGTAGTTTTTTCAATGTATTTGCGCAAGTCTCCAACATGTTTCAAAGAAAATGAGAACAATCATGAATATATCACGATTAGCTACAAGAAAAAAAAATTCAAACAATATATCGTCGAAAAATGTATTCTATGAATACAAAATTAGTTCGCCATTAAACTCACACACACACACACAAATTAATTTTTTCGGTGAAGTTTATTAAAGAATTTTATTTAACGGTTGTTTGTGTTATTTGAGAGAAAGTATTGAATGAGATTTTTGTTGAAAACATTATAAAACAAATCTAAAATCGGTACACAAAAAAAGAATCAGGTACCTGATTTCTCAAATGCTACATGAGGTAACATTTCATTTAAGGTACTTTTTTTGGTCAAGAAAGGTAGTTGCCAAACACTTTGAAAAAAAATAAGGCATCTAAGTTTTTTTTGACAAAAAAGCTACTTGAGGCAAACCAGGTATCTAAAATGTACTGCCAAACGGAGCCTAATTGTATTAATGTATTGTGTATATTTGAGTACCTTCTTTGTAGGATAGTATATTGACGAAATCTTTCCTTTTGACGGCTAGGTTTGGATGTAGCACTTAGAGCTAGAAAACAATGACACAACACGAAAATACGAAACGAATCCGGCAAGAAATTAATGGGATGGGTTGAGACTCAGTGACCCATTTATGTAAATGGGTCGACACGAACATGACATGATATTTAATTGGGTCAAGTTTCGGTTGAGCTCCCTAAACACGAAGTCGACACGAATGACTTGTTTAATAAATTAATCTTCATTTTTCTTAATCATCCATCATATAAATGTATTTATATTTTCCAAATATAGACATGACACGAAAATACGACCCAAACCTAACACAATTAATGGGTTAAGGTTGAGGCTTGATAACCCATATATTTAAATGAGTCAACGCGAACACGACACGAGTTTATTAAATGGGTCGGGTTTGCCAGGTCTAGTAGCACTTGATGTATCAGTTGATATAAACGATAGTTGTATCCCTTGTTCTTTCATTCACAATAATACAAAATCTTTCCTTATTATAGTGTCGTCAATTTTCGTGGTATAAGAGAGATCCTGGTATATCATCAAAAAATAATAATAGACCGACAATTATAAAAGATTATACAATGACAAACAAAGACCGAAAGACTACAATGCATATATAAGAGAGCCAATTCAATCTGATGGAGGAAAACCCAATGGAGACAAGGGGGTTTTGAAAGGCAATGGGAAGAATACTGTAAAACCCCCACTTACAAAGGAGCCTTAACAAGACCTTCCCAATAACTAAGGGCATTATTATCATCCTATTGCCTTTCCAACTCTCAAGGGTAGACTAATTATCATAGTTTTCTAGGTCTATTCTATTCCAATCTCTCGATCTAGGTCTAGAATTCCGTTAATAAGTATATCAAATAAATAATAATAGAACGTTTTATTATATGTTCTTAAAGATTATACAACATAACAAAAGATTACAAATTAACTAAAAGCTGTAAAACAAGAAAGCAAAAGAGTAATTATTGAAAGATTAAGAGTAGAAATTACAAATAAAGACTACTAAGCATATATAATTACAAAAGGCCACTAATTAATAAAAGTCTCGTAGTTTGCAAAATTTTCAAATCTCTACTAGTTCAACAAATAAACAACGACGTGATATCTCGATTCCTTCTTCACGTCCCCAAATTTTTAATGATTATTCGGTAAGAACAAAATGCAACATATCAACCACACCTCCTAAACCAACCATCGTTGGATCACCACAATTTTGAAAACAACGCAAAATCGGACTCTCACGGGGGTCAAATTATGAAGGATACAAAATCAACTATATAACCAAGATAAGAATACAAAAAGTTTTGGATACGTGAGCTAATAAACAAACAAACAATGCAACCAATTCCATTACAAACGTCAAGTCCCCACTCCATTAACAATCAATAAACTTTCTTCCCCTTCACATTTCATCACTCATCTCACGTAGAGCAATATAACCTCCTAAAAAAACTACACATTGAAGTGTGTAGTCCCCTTAAGAATGTCATATTAAGCTCTAATCCTTAGAAAGATTCCACAAAAGTCAAACAAATTTTGCAAAACTTTTGCTAAAAGACATATTCCAACCCATCGCAATAGGTAATCCTCACCACCAGTGGGGGACCGCAGCCATGCCCACCTAAGCCTCACTCATCGCAACAAGCGCATAACCCGAGGCCATTAATGTGCACCTCTCCCTTTATGAGGAGAAAGAATCAATTAATTACCCAACAAAAACATAATTAAACCAAAATAAAAGGACGGAAGTTGGTTTATTAAAACTTTATTTGTAAACAAATTGGTATTTTTAATTGCAAAAATTTGTAGAACTTAAAGGATGTAGCATAAAAATTAACCTCCCAGACTTCGAAAGAACCACAAGGGGCGAATCAAGGGCATGAAGTCATTCCCGATGATGACTCCACTAAGCCGAGGGCGCACCTCGCAAAATAACAATCTCAACAATAATAGTAATCATGCCAGTAAAACAACCATCATCAACTTATATTCAGTTAATTAGGTAACTGAGTAGAAAAACCCTAACTTTTCGCTATTCCATGAAAGTGCGTTCATCATAAAAGCTAAGCAAGACTCCACATCGAATCCTACAAGCAGCAACCGAATTCTCTTACTAAGCTATTCAAGATCTAATGAAAGACGACAACCAATTACAAACTTATCTTGAGATGCAGACCGGTGCCGACGATGGCGACAAACCGACACGATGACTCCATGCATAGCCCATATCCCTTCCCAGAAACGTGTTCAAGGCCACCCAAGATGTGTAGATTGAGATGGGAGAGTAAAGGGAGAGATTAGGTTTAGAGAAAGAAAAAAGGTACCGTCAAAAAAGATATTCATTTAAGACTCCGCATTTTATAATAACGCAGTGACCGACGAGGTACTCGGTCAAGTATAGACATCCTCGGCTGAGCACGCCCACTCGGTCAAGTATCTTAATGACACGGATGAGTGGCCACTGCTAGGTCGAGTAACGAGTTACATTGGTCAACTAGTCCCTCCCGTATCCCTTGCTAAGGCTCTCCCTTGGTCAATAGGTCAATCAACGGGTCCCTAACGGGGCGAGTATTACATTCTTCCTTCCTTAAATAGGAACTACGTCCCCGAAGTTCTTCCCACACTTCCCAAACCAATACAACTAAGCAACTCAAGGACCACCTAGTACTCATACGACAAGGAAAGCCACGAAAATTTATGCAACACTAAATCACACCGACGTGAACACGACAAGACTCACAAGATCCTAAGTCGTCTACATGACTCAGCATAGCTGAACAAAGAATTATACTCGTTACATGTCTGCATGTCTACACAGAACATTATCGTGACATGATTTAAAATGATTTTGACGACCATGCAACGACCATGCATCTACAGAAGAAAATAAAGGAACCATGTTCATAAAAAGCGGGATAATAACTTGTATTCGTCAATGCTAGAAAAACATGTACCACACTCAACACTAACAAGTACAAAATGATTAGCATGCTATTGTCCATACTAACTCCCATATCACTTTTGTGGACAAGGGAAATTTACATCCACGCGAGAATATATGATTTAGAGTCGTCACTAAATTTTTAAATGGAATTTAGAAACCAAGTAGAGATTTAGGTTTGTTTGAATTTACGTGTTAGGAAGTTTGATTAAATTCTTTAATTAACACCCAACCCCACCCGTTGCAATAACCTAGGGACTTTAAAGGGCATTCTGAAACCCGGCCATTTAAAATTCCTGCCATTCCTTAAGGGCATTCGAAAGCTAATAACATCGAAGTGCTTACTTGCAACAACGAATTGTTAAACTAAGACAAGATCAAGTTTTCAGCCCACTTTTTCAGGCCTTGAAAATAATAGAAAACAATGGCTATATTGGCTACGAGTTCATATATGCAATCGTTGTTTTAAAACCCTAGCATGTGACATCAATTCTATGTCGATTTAATGCAATTAAACTTCGTCGAGTTATTTATCATGTGAACAAAAAAGAGATAGAGAAGAAGGTTTACTTATCTTTAGCATAAGATAGATTAGCAAACATTAGTTGCATAACAATTACAATAACAATTGCAAATCAAACAACAAACGAATGCAAAAGAGCAAACCAAGGAGGGCACGCATAACGAGGTTGGCCGAGACCTATTCGGTCCATTTGGGATAGTACAAGACCTATTCTAAGTCAAGTCGGGTTTCATTCATGTGACATGTCATAAACAATCAAATTAGATTAAGTTATTTCATAATTAATCTGGTTAAAACAAACATGCAATCTTCACTTTAATTATTTCATAACTAAATTAGACATGTGAGTAATCATGTGAAAATAAGACTAATTCTTAGTCTTAGAAGAAAACGTGAACTACGAAGGATTCAAACATATGAGAAAAACAAATCAAGACAAACAATTCTATTCATGCGATTTCATGCAATTCTAATTAATCATATCCAATTAATTAAAGCAAAACATGTGAATTAATAAAAAAGATTTCATCTTTTATATGTTAACATGCCAAAAATATCAGATCTCAACAAATTCTAAGATAGATCTAATAAAAGAACATAATTAAACAAGTTCTATGCTTAATTGAAGTAAGCATGCAATCTGTGCAACAGATTGTCAGAAATCATTCTAATTCCTAACAGAAAACAAATCCACATGTAATATAAACCATCCATCGGCATTAACAATAACATATGATATCTCATCCGCCTTTATACATAAATTATATCACAGTAATATCAAACTCAACATGCAAACAAGTTAGTTAACGATATAAACAATATATGATAATAATTGAGGAAAACGAAATAAAGGAGGAAAAAGAGAAAGGGATTATTGCACCCTCAACCTACATGTATCGTTGACAAAGTCTTCGTGTCGTAATCGATTGTAGATATTGTCTTGAGGGGCCGCCTTCGACGAGTTTGTTTGCAAAACCGAAATCTTCTTAGAAAATAAAGGTTGATTTTGTTTTTAGCTTTGTGAATTCGTTACTAATCCGATTTTAGATCAGGTTGTTTTAGGGTTTGAGGCACAAAATTTTAGGGTTTGTGTCTCGATGTCTAGTGATTTGATGAGGGTTTAAACAATGAATTGTATTCGCTTTTCAATCCTCTGAATGAAGGATGAATGAAGGGTATTTATAGTGAAAGGCTTGCTTGGGGAAGAGTTTAGGTGGGTTGGACGGTTCACAAAAAAAAATTAAAGAGTATTTTCCAATTTTTAAACTCCTTCTAGATTCAGATACATTCTCTTAACAAAAGAAAAGATATCGATTGAATTATGGAAAGTAAGGAAGTCTTACTCTCACATGTTTGGAATAAGCAATGAGAACGAGATTTACGAGCTTATTTTAATGAGTTGTAACTTCCTAAAAGATAAATTTATCAGGTATGGAAAAATACCGACAAATATTTTACCCTAAAGAAAGATTGGATTGAAATTAGGAAAGCGAAATAAACTCTTTTTTGGCAGTTTGTGTTGTCCGAAATTTTGGAGGCTTTTTATGGTTATTTTTTGAGTTGGAAGCTCCTAAAATAATATTAATTAGTCTTATTAATATTATAGATAGGTTTCCTACTAGAATTAGAAGATTTGGATTAAATTATGGAAGGAAGAATAACAACTTCTTTGAAGTTGTAATTCACGGTTTTGGCTTAGTGGGTAGGCTTGAGTGTCTATTTTTTATAGGTGTTGGTTCGAGCTCGAGCTTCGAGGCCCAGGGTATGTCGATCCGACCGTAAGTGAGCAAAGGTCGAGGCTCGGGCTTGATTTGGGTAGTTGTGTCGATGGGAAGTATAAGGTGGGCTAAAGAAGGTAGGTTGGGTTGCGAGCAAAGATATTTGAACACTAGACTCTCTGTAGGTGAAAATGGGTTAGAAATGTTTCTGAAAATCGGATCAAAATGAGCTCAAAATCGAGCTAGAGATCGTAATAAAACTCGAGTTTTTCTAATCGAGATTTAAAATGCAATTTAAAATGATTTTTCGAAAAAAAAAAATAAAAGGCAATCTTAGGGTTCATTAATTGAGTAGTATTTTTTCGACGTAATCATTGATTGATTAGTTGAGAGATGTTAGAAAGAGAAACCTGAGGATTTCCCCTCTTTTCAGCAATGGCGAAAAGAAAAGGCAATCTTAGGGTTCATATAATTCATCAAAACAGTAATAATAATACACAAAAAACCAAAAATACTAGTTCATCATTTATTAATAATTCACAAAATAGTAGTAGTATATCAAATAATAATATTCTGAGTGATCGCTCAACTGTGGAAATTGGTTCATCTTCCGTTAATGATGATCCAATTGTCCCAGCAATTGAAATTCAAGCATTCGATTTAACTAATGAGATGACTACGATTGATGAAGAATCTGACGCAACTGAGGAGGAATGGGAGAATGTTGACCGTTCACAACATCGACATTCTCCTTCGCCTGCCATGGATGCTAATGTAATGCTCAAATTGGACCTTGATGATGTTAGACCGGAATTGGAGTACTGGTCAACCACTATTTTCTGCTATGTCTTAGGTGCAAATCCGCCTGGGCATATTTTAAGTGGTTTTGTGCGTAGGGTTTGGAAATTTCATGATATTGATAAGGTTGCTCTACTATCTAATGGTATTTGTTTAATGCGCTTTCTGAATGAAACAAGTAAGAAAGCAGTGATTAGGGCTGGACCTGTTTTCTTTGACAATAAGCCTCTGGTTGTTAAAGAATGGACACCTGATTGCAAGCCTGCTAAGTCTGACCTTGAGGTGGTACCTATTTGGATACGGTTTTATGGTCTAGACCTTAAATTCTGGGGTCTTGCACTGAATAAAATAACCAGTCTAGTGGGTAAACCAGTGAGGCAGGATGTTGCTACTCAAGATAAGACGTTTTTAGGGTATGCTAGGGTCATGGTGGAGGTTACCATGGACCAAGTTTTCCCTGATTATATTGAATTCCTGGATGAGAATGATGTTTTGCATCGGCAGATAGTTCATTATGAGTGGAAACTGATAAAGTGTACTGAGTGTAATGGAATGTGTCATTCAGCAAGGGACTGTAGGAAAAAGAAGGATATGGTGAGGGATAAGGGTAAGCAGAAAATGGTATGTAGGCCTATTCCTCCTAAACCTCAGCGACCCCCCAAACCTGTACCTCAGATGCCTACCTCTCAGGTTAAGAGTGCTGCCCCTGCACCTGCTCCTCTGATTGATAGTTTACCTCTTATTGATCCAACTGCTGTAGTGACTCCTATGCCATTTAATGGAAGAGTGTTCAATTCTGTCACCCCTGCTAAGATAATTACTAGAATGCTTAGACAGGACCCTGATCACTCTCTGGGTGAAGGAAAAACGTTCATGGATAGGCTTAGACTGTCTCTGGGCAGAAGCATTGGAGCTGAGAGTGAGGTGAGAAGAAGCAGGTTATTTGTTGAGAATGACTAGTGTTGCTTTCTGGAATGTTAGGGGAATAAACAAGCCTAGTAAGCAAGGGGATGTTAGGAGACTCTTGCATCTAAATAATATAGGTCTGTGTGGTTTATTAGAAACTAGAGTTAAGACTAGATATATTAATAAAGTGAAAGATGGGATTGGGAATAAATGGCAGTTAATTCACAATAATGATATCAGAGATGGGGGTAGAATTTGGCTTCTATGGGATGATGACATTTTTGAGGTGAAGATTATTAGTAAGGATGAACAAGTAATCCATGATCGGGTGACTTATAGACCAAAGCAGTTCACCTGGGTTCTTTCACTGGTTTATGGTTTTAATAAAAGCCTAGAGAGAATGAGATTATGGCAGTCACTTATAGCTACTGGTAGGAATATGAACCAACCATGGACTGTGATGGGGAATTTTAACAATGTCCTTTTCCTGGATGAAAGAATAGGGGCTACTGTCACCAATGCTGAAGTGAAGGATTTTCACGAGTGTGTTGATGTTTGTGGCATAATTGATCTGTATGCTTCAGGTGCTTTTTTCACTTGGAACAACAAGCAAGTGGGGTTAGCTAGAGTGTACAGCAGAATTGATAGAATTTTGGCTAATGATGAGTGGATGTTGTCTGGTCCTGATGGTACAATTGTCTTTCTTCCTGAGGGGTTATATGACCATAGCCCCTGTGTGATGGACTTTTGGCATGAAAAGGTGAAGAAGAAAGCAATATTCCATTACTTTAACATGTGGGAGAAGAGTGAGGAGTTTCTGTCTGTGGTTGCTGATATTTGGAACCAGGAGATTGAGGGTCATAAAATGTTTCAACTAGTAAGGAAATTGAAGCTGCTCAAACACCCTCTGAAGGAGTTGAACAAGCACAATTTTGGGAATATTGAGGTGGCTACTACTGTGGCTGGGCAATTACTTCATGAGCTGCAATGTACGGTGCAACAGGACCCTTACAATGGTAATCTGCAGGAGGAAGAGAGACTTGCTGCTAAGTCCTTTATGGAATTAGAGGAAGCTAGGAGAAGTTTCCTTGCTCAAAAAGCAAAAATGCAGTGGCTAAATAATGGAGATGACAACACTCATTTCTTCCATTGTTCCATTAAAGCTAGAAGAATGCATAATAAAATATTCAAGATTAAGGATATGATGGGGCAAATGGCTGAAAGTCCTGATGATATTGAGAATGCTTTCCTCCGTTATTATCAACACCTATTGGGCAGTGCTAATCCTGTTATTCCCGTGTGTGCAGCAGTTGTTAGGACTGGCCCTGCTTTATCTGCTGATCTGGCTGCCCATTTGATTAGAGAGATTTCTCCAGCAGAGATTAGAGCTTCACTTTTTTCCATCCCCTCTGACAAGGCACCAGGACCAGACGGTTTCACCAGTCAATTCTTTAAAGATGCTTACCCGCTTGTGGGCACTGATTTATTGGCTGCTGTGCAAGAGTTTTTCTCATCAGGCAATGCTACTATTATCACCCTGATTCCTAAGAAAGATAGCCCTGCTTCAGTTATGGACTTTAGACCCATTGCTTGCTGCAATGTGATTTATAAGTGCATTACTAAGGTCATTTGCACTAGACTCAATGAAGTTCTTGGTACTCTTGTTAGTGACAATCAAAGTGCCTTTATTAAAGGAAGGGACATTGTAGATAATATTCTTATTTGCCAAGACCTTGTTAGGCTTTATAATAGGAAGACTTTCTCCCCTAGAGCTCTGCTGAAAATTGACTTAAGGAAAGCATATGACTCTATTGAATGGTCGTTTATTGATGGTATGCTGATTGCTGTGAAGTTCCCTGATAAAATGAGGCACTGGATCATGGCTTGTGTCTCCTCTCCTACTTTTTTTTATCCTTGAACGACAACTTATTTGGTTACTTCAAGGGCAAAAGAGGAATTCGGCAGGGAGATCCTATGTCCCCTCTAATCTTCGCACTTTGTATGGAGTATTTAACTAGAATTCTTAATGTTGTTACCTGCAAACCTGAGTTCCATTACCATCCTCTTTGTGGAAGGTTGAAGTTGAGTCATCTCTGCTTTGCAGATGACCTCCTGGTATTTTGTAGGGGTGATTCTTCTTCTCTCATGATCTTCATGCGAGCTCTTAAAACTTTTGAGGATCCTTCTGGTCTTCAAGTTAATAAAGAGAAATCTGAAATCTATATGAATGGTGTCACCCTGATGGACCAGGACAAGTGCTTAAGGTTATCTGGGTTTCAGTTGGGAAGTTTTCCTTTTAGATATTTGGGAATTCCCATATCTTATAAGAGACTGACTGTAGCTGACTGCAACAGATTGACTGAGAAGATGGTTCAAAACATCAGAGCATGGGGGGCTAGGAAATTAAGTTACGCGGGCAGGGTAGTGCTAATTAAATCAGTCCTATCTCATATCCATACTTACTGGTGCAGGGTATTCATTATACCCAGTACAGTAATGAAAAAGATTGAAGGGATTTGCAGATCTTTTCTCTGGTCAGGGACTGAGCACTACAAAACTCCTTTGATTTCCTGGGACACATGTTGCAGAAGTCAGGATGAAGGGGGGGTTAGGATTCATTCATGGTCCACATTGGATGCAGGGTATGCTGCCCAAGTATACATGGTGGATAACAAATAAGGAGGATCATTTGTGGCTCAAGTGGGTGAATGCCATTTATATTAAGCTGTAGGACTGGTGGAATTATACTCCTTCTATTGGGACTAGCTGGACTTGGAGGCAAATCTGCAAAACTAAGGATCTTTTCAAGCAAGGCTATATCAATAATACCTGGTATGGGGAAGCTTATACTGTACAAAAGGGGTATGCCTAGCTGCAATGTCCTTACAGTAAGGTCCATTGGCATCATGTTATATGGAATAGACTCAGTGTACCCAAGCACTCTTTTATTTTCTGGTTAGTTAGACTGCAGAGACTCTTGACCAAGGATAGGCTTGCTAAATTTGGTGTAGAGACTGATGCTACTTGCTTTCTATGCTGCACTACTGTGGAAACCTGTGTTCATCTGTACTATGATTGTGTTTTCAGTGCACAGTGTTTGCAACTGGTGCAACAGTGGCTGCAAATTAATCTTCAGGGGACAGAAATCGTGGACTGGGGTATCCATATGCGATGTAAATCTCTACTCAGGAAGCAAATTATTATGGCTGGTCTTGCCAGTATGGTCTATCATATATGGATGGCTCGCAACAAACGTCGACTGGAAGGGGCTGTTGATCATCCTAGGATAGTGTTTCAGCATATTAAGCGTGATGTAATCCTTAGAGTTTCAGCTCGTTTAGGAGTGATTAAGCACAAAGTTAGTTATTCTTGACTAGACCATGTAAGGACGTTCTAAAGTGTGTTTGGTACTTTGTAACCAAGTAGGGTGATGTAATTCCTCATGATTATGCTAATATATTAACCTTTCACCTAAAATAAAATGATTTTTCAAATCAAAATAAACTAAATGACGAAAAATAATTTTTATTTTATTTTCAATAAAAATAAATATGGGTAAATAAATTCAAATTAAGGTAAAATAAAATTAATTCATTTGAAATGTGATAAATAATTTAAATTTCATTTAAATTAATTAAATTCCTCATCGATAACGCCCATTCTACATCGAAAATGAGCACGGAATAATAACTAAGTCGAACAGTTGTGTACATGTCGTCCTATCATCATCGGGTGTTGGTCGGGATTTCTTTAGATGCCAATATCGACAGATACGGGTATCTACAGAGCCCCCACTTTGACTGAGGCTTGGACAAGGCGCTAGTCAAAGTATACCCCAAGTCCATTAGACCACGTATATAAGGTCGTCAGCCATAAGAAGAGATCATACCTGAAACTACGTGGGGATTTGTTTCTCCCGCTTCTCATTGGTTGTCTTCGACCTTGATATTTGAATAAATGGTGGGTTGAGCCTTATTCTCAGGCGCCTATGTATCCATTTATGTCGAAATCAAACCCGCGATCGTAGTTCGGCATTGCAGGGCACACATTTCTTGCTAGTATGCCTGGGTGAACGGATTTATTTCCAAAAAGATAACCGTTGCTTCTGTTGTTGACGGAGATTTCCGATTTTCTTGAAGTAGGTCTCTAAAGCCCACGGCTTTAGAGCCCTCAGTTGAAATGTTTCCTGCTATATTAGGAAAGGCATATGCAGCAATAGCAAGCATGTAATTGGATGTTAGATTCTTGAAATTGAAAGGTTTGAAATATTTGAAATGAAACTCTGCTTGGAGTTGTAAAATGAAACTCTGCTGGGGAGTTGTAATAAATTGATTTGTACGGGCGGTCGACCCGATATTTGAAACTTGGTAACCCGTTGGTGATAAAAATATTTTTGGATCACCGATATTTGAAAAATGATTTTAGGCCTTGGGCCTGTAATTTTGAAAATGTTGGGTCATTGACCCGATCTATCGTCGAACATGAGATTTTGACTCCGACACGACTCAAGAAATTGAAATGGGCTTAGCCTGTGCTTATGACTCATAAAATGTGCAAGCTTATACTTAAATATTGACTAGCTGGGGTTGAAAAATGTAGATTGGACGATTCGACGCCCGAACATAAATTGAAAAACTCGCGAAAACACGCTACTAGAGGAGGAAAAGGGACGGCGGCCCGCCCGACCCGGCTTGGCCCGTGTCCGAGGCCCACACGGCCTCCATGGATGGTAACTCTTAGAGTTTGCATAAACGGATCCCCTTGTTTCTTATATAAAGGGGATCAAGGATTTTATAATTGCATATCTTTGCAACTTTTCTTCTCAATCTTTTTCTCAAAAAATTCCTCAAACATGAGTTCACTAATTGGAATTATGAAGGGTTGGGTTAATGATTTTAGAAAACATGATACCCAAATACTTGTGGAGATGGGGATTCAACAAATCCTTGTCTTTAGACAAATTTCTCCTCAAATTGCCTTCTTAGATGAATGCTTGAAAAGATGGGATCCTACCCATCATGTCTTTACCTTTCCCGAAGGGGAAATTTGCCCTCTTCCTGAGGATTTTACCATTTCATGACTACCTCAACTTATCTCGTTCTGAGGTTGACAATATCATTGATGGAGGGCGAGTTAACCTACTTGCCTTAGCTTCCAAGTTTAAGGAGACTAATTATCCCAAAATTGCTACTGTTTACCGACAACGGGCATTTGGGCTTATCTTACTTCACCTTTATTGTTTTGAAGGTAGCATGAATGGCTTAACGGGCCAGGGTCAAGCCCGTCTAATTTGGATTGTTGAGCAAATGGGAAATGGTTTAAACCCAGCTTGGGTTATTCTTGCTGAAACCATAAGAGGATTGGATGCTCGGAAGCGCAATCCCGCCTTGCCATATACTGGATTAACCCGAATTCTTCGGGTTTGATTTTTCTCTTTCTCTTTTTCTTCTTCTTTTTTTTTTTTTTTTTGCCGTTTTCTTTTGCTTTTTTTTTTTTTTTTTTTTTTTTTTTTTTGTCTTTTTTTCTTCTTCTTTTTTTGCCTTTTTTTTTTATGTCGGGTTTTTGGCAGGCCTGGCTCTTTGAGAGGCTTGGATTGATTGATAAACGAACTTTGAAGAAGTATCGAGTGAGTAGCTTTCCTTCTCGGACACCAAGATGTGGATTTGGTATGACCGCAAGCTATTGGCATGATGTGATAACTATTGGAGCTGGGTCCCATATTCGTTGGACTTTGCCATGGCTATATGTGGACTCTCTTACGGGCCTCTCTGATATGGATAAGACTAGGTATACTACCTTACTGGGCTTAGATCATTCGACCTATATTTATCCGGACCGAGTACTTCGCCAATTCGGTCGTCAACAGATTATCCCTAAGATTGAGGCTGCTAGAGGCCCAATCTTTGATGTTAGCCGTTCTAAGTGTCAAAGTTGGTTGCGGGCTTGGCATTCACGGACCATTTGGCTTATGGTCAAACTCGCAGAGATAACATGGGTTTCTAATCCTTATTCGGCATGGACTACTGAGAAATGCTTCGAGATCCGCAAGAAATTGCAGAAAGAGGATGTTCGAGCTTGGGAGTATCGCCAAAAGGAACTAAAGAACCGGGCCTATTTCAAGGACATATTTCCGACTCTAGATGAGACCAAAGCTGAGACTGGTGAGGGTTCTAAGACTGACCCTAAGAATTCAAGGGTTTGGCAAAGATTGTGTTCATCGACCACAATTGGGCCGACACTAGTTGACAGGCTCGGCCCTCGACTGAGTGTGAGAGACCGACTAGGCCCGCGGGAAAAAGATGTGGGTCCTCCGGTGAAACGGGCCAAAGTGAAGATGGGTGAGACATCGTCTCGTGGTGATGGGCCGCGCGGCCCGGGTTGTAGCTAGGCTTGAGACTTAGTCTTGGCTATTTTACTATTATTATATATATTATGTTGTTTGTTTTCCTTCTCGTTTATGTGATGAGCTTTGCTCGGAAATAAAAGATGTAATGGGCTTCGCCCGGAATTAGAAATAAAAAAACTACTATTTATTAAGAATTCCCAATTTCTGCATTCAAAAATTTCATTTTTGTATTACAAAATTGATGTTTCGGTTGTACTCTTTTCAAGAGTTGCCTACGTATCTGCTTGCGCAGAATCAAACCGAGTCCATAGTTCCGGTTACAAAGGTATTTAATGAGGTGTTGGCAAATACCGACAACTTATGATTTATTCTAAATGCATTGCAATTTCAAATATTATTTCATAACATTTGAGAATGAGGTCCCTTTTCAAGGGTAGCACTTCTTCAGTTGATCTAAGTTTGTTGGGTTTGCAACGTCGTTCCCATTCAGATCTGTCAATCGAACGGCTCCACCCGACAAAATCTTCTTGACCTAATATGGCCCGACAATTTGGTTTGAATTTACCTCTCGGGTCTACCGGCAACAATGCACGCACGGATTTCAAGACCAAATCTTCTTCTTTGATTCCTCGGGGTTTGACCTTTTTGTTAAAGGCCCTCTCTATCCTCTTCTGGTAAAGTTGTACATGATATAAGGCATTTAAACGGCACTCATGGAGAATTACTTGAGAATCATATGGGGCTTGGACCCAATCCGCTTCTGGGACCTCACTTTCAAGTAGGATTCTTAGAGACGGTATTTCTAACTCGACTGGTTGAACCACTTCCATCCCGTACACCAAATAATATGGGGTTGCCCCCGTTGCTGTCCTTATTGAAGTCCTATACCCCCATAATGCAAAGGGTATCTTCTCAGGCCATTCCCGATAATTATCGGTCATTTTCCTTAGAATAGTTGCAACTGTCTTGTTGGCAGCTTCTACCGCATCATTTGTCTGTGGACGATAAGGTGATGATTTGTGATGTTTGATCTTATACTTCTGAAGTATAAGTTCGGTTTCAGCTTGAAAATGGGTACCACGGTCACTTATGAACTCGTGTGGGACCCCATATCGGCAAATAATGTCATTCTGAATGAACTTTGCCACTTGTTTTGCATTGAGAACCTTATAGGATTTAGCTTCTACCCACATCGTGAAGTAGTCAATGGCAACAAGAATGTAGCAATGCCCTTCCGTTCCGAAAGGGTTTACCTTTCCAGTTATGTCTATTCCTCAGGTTGAAAATGGCCAGGGAGATGTCATAGTGTACAACATCGAAGGAGGTAAATGTTGGACATTCGCGAAAATTTTGCAATTATGACAGTGCCTAACATATTTCCGACAGTCCGCTTCCATCGTGATCCAATAGTAACCCAATCTCATGATTTTTCGGGCTAACATGTGTGCGTTCCTGTGTGGCCCACATTCTCCGTCATGGACTTTTTCCATAACCTTCTCGGAAGTTGATTTATCGATACATCGTAAAAGAAATCCTTGGGCGGTCTTTTTGTATAACTGCCCGTCACCAGTCTTGATAAATTGGGCCACCAACATTCGAAGGGCCCGCTTTCCTCATGTGTCGAGGTCTGAAGGGTATTCTCCCGTCTCTTTGTATTTCAAGATGGCGGTATACCAAAGATCGGTTTCACTTTCCTCGGGATTGTCGATTACATTCACATATGATGGTGCGGATCTCCTTTCAACACAAATGGGCATATTATCCATATGCTCAGGAATATTGATTAAGGCTGCCAATTTTGATAATGCATCGGCAAATTGATTTTCATCTCTCGGAAGATGAACATATTTGACATCGTCAAAGAATCGTTCCAATTCCTCGATCCTCATTTGATAAGGAGCCAAACTTTCACTTTTGATTTTCTAGGACTCGGTTACTCGATTGATTACCAAAGACGAGTCCCCGTGCACTAGAAGTCATTTCACGCCCAGGTCTAGAGCGCTATACGTAAATCGAGCAAACATGCTTCGTATTTGGCGGCATTGTTGGTGATATTGAAGTCCAATTTGATTGAGAGTGGCAGATGTTCACCTGTTGGGAAAATGAGGAGAATTACGACTCCATATCCCATGTAGTTGGATGCTCCATCGAAATATAGGTCCCACACGTCATCTTCGATATGGATTACGTTCTCATCGGGAAATGACCAAGTGTCGATTGCCTCGGTTTCTTCAATTGGATTTTCGGCAAGGAAATCGGCCACTACCCTCCTTTTTATAGCTTTTAAGGGTACGTATTTGAGGTCGAATTCGGATAGCATAAGGGTCCATCTTGACATTCTACCATTTAGTACCGGTTTTTCAAACAAGTACTTGATCGGATCCATTTTTGAATAAATGCTAACACTGTAGCTAAGCATGTAGTGCCTTAACTTCTTTGTGTCCCAAACCAAAGCTAAGCATGTCTTTTCAAGTGGAGTATATTTCACTTCATATTCTAAGAACTTTTTACTAATGTAGTAAATTGCTCTTTCTTCTTTGTCAACAGTTTGGGCTAGCATAGCTCCCATTGCAGGATCCGTAACTGAAAGGTACAGTGATAAGGGCAACCCAGATACAGGTGGGCTAAGAACTGGAGGTGATGATAACACTTCTTTGACTTTGTCAAAAGCAGCTTGCCATTGTTTATCCTAGATTTCATGTTCTCCAACCTTTAGTTTCTTACAGATCGGCTCGCATATCATTGTCAGCTTCGCGACAAATCGGCTTATATATTGGACTCGGCCCAAGAAACCTCGGATTTGTTTCTCGGTCCCGGGAGGAAGCATTTCTACGATAGCCTTGATTTTGGACGGGTCCACTTCGATGCCACGGTGCCTAATGATGTGGCCCAATAGTTTACCCGAAGTGACTCCAAATGCACACTTCTGTGGATTTAATCTCATGTTGTATTTTCGCAATCTTTCGAAGAACTTTTGAAGTGCTTCGAGATGACCACTTCGTTCTTTGGATTTCACGATCATGTCATCGACGTAAACTTCTACTTCTTTATGCATCATGTCATGTAGCAACGTCGTTGCTGTCCTTTGATATGTTGCCCCGGCATTGATCAAACTGAAAGGCATCACGGTATAGCAATAGGTTCCCATTGCGTTGTGAACGCGGTTTTCTGCATATCTTCCTTGGCCATTTTTATTTGGTTATATCCGGCATACCCATCCATGAACGATAGAAGAGCGTGATTAGTGGTATTGTTGACCAAAATGTCGATATGAGGAAGTGGGAAATCGTCCTTCGGACTTGCCTTATTTAGATCACGAAAATCCACACAAACTCTGACTTTCCCGTCTTTCTTTGTTACTGGAACGACGTTAGCAACCCAATCTGAATATTCTGAGACTTTGATAAACCCGGCTTTGAATTGTTTGTCGATTTCTTCCTTTACCTTTAAGGACCATTCGTTACGCATTCTACGTAGCTTCTGTTTCACTGGCTTAAAACCCGGCTTGATCGAGATTTTATGTTCTGCAATTTCCCGGTCAATTCCCGGCATATCCTTGTAGGACCATGCAAATACATCTTTGAAAGCCCCTAGTAGATTGATAAACCCTCGTCTTTCTTCGGGATCTAAGGTAGTTCCTATCTTAAGTTCCTTCGGTTCAACTAAGGTTCCCACATTAATGGTTTCGGTATCTTCTATTACAGAGCTTCTCTGGTCGTATTCTTCCAATCCTTTAACCAATTGTGGAGGCGGTCTACCTCCTCATCATCTTTAGTCAATTCGCCTTCGGCCTCTTCTCAATGTCATTACTAAAACAATCATTTTCAAAAATTAAATTGCAATGTAAATAAAACAAGTCATAAGCAAACTGGTTCATTTTATTATTAATTTGATAATTTGCGAAATGCGATAACATTTGGGCCAACTGATCAGAATTCAGTTGTGGAATAGGGGTATTCGGGATAGGCCCCGGAATACCAACATGAGAAGGAAAGACTGGGGAGGGGGTGTTTTCAACACTTGACTCCTTAGACTCAAACTTAGGACTCGACTCGGACTTAGACTCGGAACCAGTTTCATCATCTGGATTGAATATCTCGCCTTCTCCAGTAGTCAATTTGAATAAAAGCCCTTTGTTGTTGGTCCATTTAATGGTTTTTCGCCAACCCGAGCTAGTCCTCTGAGGATCTACCTCGGAAATGAGGGTAGATGGATCGAACCTTTCACTTCTAAGGATCATGTTTACCAAACCTTCGTTCGGTATCTCAATTTTCTTCTATTCTCCGAAGAGAAGGCCCAAAGCCCTATTATCAGTGATTGGGGCCGGTTTTGTCTTCGCCGGCATCACGGTTAGGATGTCCTTAGGGATGTAGTAATAATTTTGGAATATTTCAATCCCGGGGAGTAGTCTCTTATGCTTCCAATCATAAATGGGTTCGGGAAAATCCAGACAAGGCTCGGCTTTGCCGGCCCTCGTAAGTATCCATTTAAAGTAAGAAGATACGATTCCATTTCGATTTCCCGATCTTCGATCGGTTTCTTACTCGTCTTGAGATAATCTTTATCGGTGGGTTTATATCCAAGCCCAAATGTCATCCCTTTGTCCATGGGTAGTTTGACTTCAAATTTATCTTCTTTTCGAGGGTATAATGATAAACCAAAGTATTTTTCGGTTTTGAAAACGACCTCGCAAATGCGACTATTTGTGTATAGGTCCATATTCTCCACCTCGGGATTGAACTTGATGGTTTTGGCTACTTCGAACCCACACGGATCGTTAGGGGGGTCGTCCCTCACTTCGGAAGTGATATCCCCTCCGTCCACTACAATTGGAGTAGCATTGATGGTAATGACCTCACCCTTGAACGGGACTTTGATTTTTCGATGTAATATTGAAGATACGGCCCCTACCGCATGGATTGAAGGTCTACCGAATAGGAAATTGAAGGATGAAGCGACATCTATCACTTGACATGTTATTTCTCGTTCCGTGAATCCAACCCGAATAATAATGTTGACAAGTCGGGACACTCAACGTACTGTACCATCGAAACCCCGAACCGTTTGATTGGTTGGTATGAAGTCATTCTTTTCAAGGCCCAAAATATGAGCGGTCTTAAAAGGAGAGACATTTACATCGGACCCGTCATCCACTAAAGTCATCGGAATGTGTTTGTTCCGACATATAATAGCAATATAAACGGCCAAGTTGTGTTGAGGCCCAAACGAAGGAAAATCCACATCTGAAAATGTCACGACATTGGTGAGCCTTGGTTGGACGATGGAAGTAACCATGTTGTCGGGAGTGACATTTAGTGACACGGTCATATTCAGAAGAGCTTGAAGTAAAGCTTATCCGTGTTCAAATGAACTCAACATGAGTTGCCAAATGGATACATCGGCCTTAGTCTTTTGGAGTTTCTTGATTTGGGAAGCCTCAGAGGTCGTCCCTTCACCAAGAACCTCGACTATTGCAGGCTCTTTAGAGAACACTTTTTCAGGGATGTCCTTAGACCTAGAGGCATGGCATGCCTTCTCGACGTGAAATGGGCGCCCAGATCAAGTCAAATGATTAAAATCATGGGCTTCTTTCCTTGCTCGTTGGATTTCTGCTTGTGTGTGAGGAACAGTAGCACCCTTAGTAAGGTATATATCATCATCATCATCGGCCCAAATACCATTAACTTCGTTGGTATTTCCGGAGAGATAAGGAGTACAATCTATAGCAAAATTCCCAATTTGAATTTCATTATTTGGGCTTTGGAGGTACTTAGAGCAATCCACAAATATACTCTTGATGTACACTCCCTTTAGATAAAACGAGCGAGTGGGACGGAAATTATCAACATTGTCTTCGACAGTGATGAAATTGACATGGTCACCAAATGGGTTAGTGACATTGTTGGGCTTAGTCGTCGGGATTGGAAGCGTTCCGTTCTCAATCATATCTTGGATTTCATGCTTTAGCTTAAAGCACTTCTCGATGTCATGACCCCTTCCTTGATGGTAGGCACAATAAGCATCGGGTTTGTACCATTTCTTTCATTTTTCAACCGGTACATCAGGGATTGGACCAATGAGCTTCAGCTTTCCATGGGCCATCAGTCTTTGAAGAGAATAAGCATAGGTACACCCAATATCAGTAAATACTCTTGGGCTTTGGTGTTGTGGACTTTTGGATCCATTTTCGAGTGCATTAATGGCTTCCACAAAGTTAGTAGTTGCAAGAGCCCTACTCTTAGAATATGATCCCGGGTATCCCTTAGGTTTTTCGACTTCAATGGCTCTAAGATCGTCTTCGACTTTCCTTCCACTTCGGGCCAATTCTTTAAAAGAATTGAAGTTATGGTACTTGAGAGCATCTCGGTAGACGGGTCGTAAATTCTTTGTGAACCTATCCACCATTTCAACCTCATCGGGCTTCTTAGCTAGCTTCACACTTTCACCACGCCACCTTGAATAGAACTCGGTGAAACCTTCCTTTTCTTTTTGGGTCATCACCTCTAATGTTCTCATAGAGGTTTGGATTTCCACATTATCAGCATAGTGTCTGCAGAATTCCACTGTGATGTCTTCAAAAGTGGGAAAATTCTTTATGTCTAAGTTATAGAACCATGCTTTTGGGTGAGTACCCAAGGATTGAGCAAATATTTTAGAGAGCATTTCAGCAGGTACTCCCTTCAAAGCCAGGTAATCCTTGTAGGACTTAACATGATGGACCGGATCCTCAGTACCCTTAAACTTTGGAATATCAGTAAGTGCAAAGTTTGCGAATAGCTTGTTTAGAACTGGAGTGTAGGTCCTTGCATTTTCGAAATGGATACTTTTCCCTTGGGCTAATTTCAATCTATCTTCGATAAACTGAAACCGTTTCTCCAAATCGGATTGAGGTGGGACGGATGAGTCGGTGAGCTTGGACTCAATATTCTCCATCCGAGTAATGATAAGTTCCATTGTCGCACTAAGTTTGTTGATTGCGTCTTCCATTACTTTAAGTCGGGTATTCGGCGGCCTTTCTACAAGAAAACCCGCACAATCAATATTTTGGGATAAAACCTGTACACCTTGGACTTGACCTAAAAACTTGACCCATATGAGAAGACTCGGACTAGAACAAGACTATAGGTTCGACCCCTAGGTTCATTTTGACATGGGTTAGACTTATGGTTGACTTTAGACATCGGTTTGACACAAACTTGGGATTTCAACGAGATTTGACGGCATAACAACTCGATTTTAGACTGGGCTTGGTATCAAAAAACCCGTGATTGGACCGTGTATGGCCCATGGGTTCGATGGAGGGACGCCTATGTGGGCTAGTTGAGGCGTTCCTTGTGGTTTGACTTGGACTCATGTGATTTGGACCCAAGATTTTAACTTGTGTGATCCAAATTTGACACATCCTAGATTCTTTAGGACACGAGGTAGATGACGTTGTATAGTTAAGACACTACCTTAGACTCGACTCAATCTCGTGCTTGATTAAGAATCGGGAATTTAAATGGGTTGGATTAATTTGAAAAAGGTTGTATTGAATTTTCAAATCAAAATGGGCATTATAACGGCCTAAAAATGTCCTTTTTAGATCGTTTTTGAAAATTGAAATATTAAAAATGCTATTTTTGAAAATTCGGATCGAAAATAGAGTTAAAATATGGGTAAAAATATTAACTCTATTACTTCGCTTAGGAAGTGATCCTTTCAAAAGTTCGGGATTGGTAAATAGAGTTAAGATATGGATGAAATCTTAACTCTATTTGGGCATTAATTTCGCTTTGGAAAATGGATCTTTTTTTTTTAAAAGATGATGAGTTTAAAGACTCGGGATTAAAATAGGGTATGTAATTTTCGGAAATTTGGGTAAACAAGACGGACCAAAATTTCGAGTTTGACTGATTGAAATTAATTTGAATTTTCGAAAACAGAAGCCTATTCTAGACACAGGATTTTTGAAAATAGGTTTGAAAAACATGACTCGGGATCAAGCAATCATGTAGTCATTCACATATTATCGATGCTATGCATGGCCTAGACTCTTATAAGTCTCGGTCGGTCTTCTAAAGTGGGTCTATGTCAATGATTCCGCTTCACTAGGAAAGAGTAGACCTGCCATAAGTATTCTACAAAATGGTCGGGAATCCACTTGCTAAACTCCACGAAACCACCTTGGTCTTTAAACCGGACATAGTGGATGTCATCAAGTAACAATGCAATCGATACACGGGCTTCATGGTCCTCCTAAAGTCTCAATTAGGGTTTATGCATGATAAACAAAAATAAAATATGAACTAGGTAAACCTAATAGCCATTATTTTCTATTTTCAAGTTTCAAGTCCCCAGCGGAGTCGCCAAATTGTGGACAAGGGAAATTTACATCCACACGAGAATATGTGATTTAGAGTCGCCACTAATTTTTTAAATGGAATTTAGAAACCAAGTAGAGATTTAGGTTCGTTTGAGTTTACGTGTTAGGAAGTTTGATTAAATTCTTTAATTAACACCCAACCCCGCCCGTTGCAATAATGGTCTCTACTAATAGAAAACAATGGCTATATTGGCTACGAGTTCATATATGCAATCGTTGTTTTAAAACCCTAGCATATGACATCAATTCTATGTCGATTTAATGCAATTAAACTTTGTCGAGTTATTTAGCATGTGAAGTTCATTAACTATTCTAGTAAACAAGAAAAAAAGAGATAGAGAAGAAGGTTTACTTATCTTTAGCATAAGATAGATTAGCAAACATTAGTTGCATAACAATTACAATAACAATTGCAAATCAAACAACAAACGAATGCAAAAGAGCAAACTAAGGAGGCCACGATAACGAGGTTGGCCGAGACCTATTCGGTCCATTTGGGATCGTACAAGACTTATTCTAAATCAAGTCAGGTTTCATTCATGTGACATGTGATAAACAATAAAATTAGATTAAGTTATTTCATAATTAATCTGGTTAAAACAAACATGCAATCTTCACTTTAATTATTTCATAACTAAATTAGACATGTGAGTAATCATGTGAAAATAAGACTAATTCTTAGTCTTAGAATAAAACGTGACCTACGAAGGATTCAAACATATGAGAAAAACAAATCAACACAAACAATTCTATTCATGCAATTTCATGCAATTCTAATTAATCATATCCAATTAATTAAAGCAAAACATGTGAATTAATAAAAAAGATTTCATCTTTTATATGTTAACATGCCCAAAATATCAGATCTAAACAAATTATAAGATAGATCTAACAAAAGAACATAATTAAACAAGTTCTATACTTAATTGAAATTAGCATGCGATATGTGCAACAAGATTGTCAGAAATCATTCTAATTCCTAACAGGAAACAAATCCACATGTAATATAAGCCATCCATTGGCATTAAAAACAACATATAATATCCCATCCGCCTTCATACATAAATTATATCATAGTAATATCAAACTCAACATGCAAACGAGTTAGTTAACGATATGAACAATATATGATAATAATTGAGGAAAACGAAATAATGGAGGAAAAAGAGAAACGGATTATTGTACCCTCAACCTACATGTATCGTTGACAAAGTCTTCGTGTCGTAATCAATTGTATATATTGTCTTGATTGGCCGCCTTCGACGAGTTTGTTTGCAAAAGCTGAAATCTTCTTAGAAAATAAAGGTTGATTTTGTTTTTAGCTTTGTGAATTCGTTACTAATCCGATTTTAGATCCGAAAGATGTTTTATAAACCTAAGAGAGTCTATTTTTCAGGTCTGAGATTTAGGTCAGGTTGTTTTAGGGTTTGAGGCACGAAATTTTAGGGTTTGTGTCTCGGTGTCTAGTGATTTGATGAGGGTTTAAACTTTGAATTGTATTCGCTTTCCAATCCTCTGAATGAAGGATGAATGAAGGGTATTTATTGTGAAATTCTTTCTTGGGGAAGGGTTTAGGTGGGTTTGACAGTTCACACAAAAAAATAAAGAGTATTTTCCAATTTTTATACTCCTTCTAGATTCAGATACATTCTCTTAACAAAAGAAAAGATATCGATTGAATTATGGAAAGTAAGGATGTCTTACTCTCACACGTTTGGAATAGGCAATGCGAACGAGATTTACAAGCTTATTTTAATGAGTTGTAACTTCCTAAAAGATAAATTTATCAGGTATGGAAAAGTTACCGACAAATATTTTACCCTAAAGAAAGATTGGATTGAAATTAGGAAACCCAAATAAACTCTTTTTTGGCAGTTTGTGTTGTCCGAAATTTTGCAGGCTTTTTATGTTTATTTTCTGAGTTGGAAGCTCCTAAAATAATATTAATTAGTCTTATTAATATTATAGATAGGTTTCCTACTAGAATTGGAAGATTTGGATTGAAATTATGGAAGGAAGAATAACAACTTCTTAGAAGTTGTAATTCACGGTTTTGGCAACAAATTAGGAGTAGTATTTGACTAATATTTTTAACTGGATAAGGCTTATTGGATAGGCTTGAGTGTCTATTTTGGATAGGTGTTGGTTCGAGCTCGAGCTTCGAGGCCCAGGGTAGGTCGATCCGACCGTAAGTGAGCAAAGGTCGAGGCTCGGGCTTGATTTGGGTAGTTGTGTCGATGGGAGGTATAAGGTGGGGCAAAAAAGGTTGGTTGGGTTGCGAGAAAGGATATTTGAACACTAGAATCTCTGTAGGTGAAAATGGGTTAGAAATCTTTCTGAAAATCGGATCAAAATGAGCTCAAAATCGAGCTCCAAATCGAGCTGCTCCGAGCTAGAGATCGTAACGAAACTCGAGTTTTTCTAATCGAGATTTAAAATGCAATTTAAAATGATTTTTCAAATCAAAATAAAATAAATGACGAAAAATAATATTTATTTTATTTTCAATAAAAATAAATATGGGTAAATAAATTCAAATTAAGTTAAAATAAAATGAATTCATTTGAAATGTGAAAACTAATTTAAATTTCATTTAAATTAATTAAATTCCTCGTCGATAACGCCCATTCTACATCGAAAATGAGCACGGAATAATGACTAAGTCAAACAGTTGTGTACATGTCATCCTATCATCATCGGGTGTTGGTCGGGATTTCTATACATGCCAATATCGACAGAGACGGGTATCTACAACTTTCGTCTCAATTCCAAGCCAAACCGATGTACTGTCGCTACATATCATACAGATACCAAAACATACCCACATCGATACCAAGATTCTCATGAAGATGGATATAACAAGGTATAACAATGTAATCTATCAATCTATAAGTTTTAAAGAGCCATAGATGTAATTAACAGGGTACTCGGTGGAGTACCAGCGAGAACTCGGTCGAGTACTCGGTACTCTACCGAGTATCAAGTGCTCGGTCGAGTTTCTTAGACCAGAACTCGATATTTCACTACCGACAATCAGTACTTGTAAAAACTCACCTGTAAAACGAGTTTCTAACCAACTATCAACTCCGAGATTCTGGTCTTAACGACCTTAATAATACGGAAAAACAAGTATTGGCCTTATGGGCGGTTACAAACATCCAAAAATAAAATCAAATGTCAAGTATGATAATAAATTCAACAAAATATCCAACAACCAAAACAATATAAATAAACGAAGCTCAGATGTCCGCATCCTCATCCATATTCTCGCCGCCACCGGTTCCAGATTTCGCCGCCCCCTGATATGCGCCTGCTGGGTAGCCACCACCGGTCCACTTCATTGTGTCATCCAACCGGCTACCATAGTTATCTTCCCCCGGTCCCGTGAGGTAGCTATACTCGCAGCTCGTCGGTGCTCTCCATGCGGTGCGATCCATCCACATAGCTATGGAACACTCTGGTGTCATCTCATGGTCCCCTCCACCATACCGGCTGAGTAAGACAAGTCCCTATCCCCTGCTAATTTGCCATCTTATGCATGTTCCTTAACACTAGCGTGGTAGAAATCCTCTCGGTCAGCTCACTAATCTGAATCCTTGGGTCATGGACCGTAGGGTAGGACGAGTACTTGGTCGAGTAAAAGCTCGGTGTGGTATATGAAGGCCCGGTCTCGACCTCTGTGGTCACCCTCCCTCTGTTGTGCCCGCGAGGTGTTGGAACGGTCGCTTGTTTTCCCAAAGTAGTGATCGGCTCAGGCAAGTCTAGAAGGGTAGCAGGGTCGACCAGATAGTACTGAGGCTGAGGTCAAGGTTCTCAAATACCCGGGTCATACTCCTCTAAATAGTTGATTACCGGAAGTTTCTCCGGATCAGGAAGTCTCATCCACTTGGTCCCCTTTACCCTTCGAGCTAAAGTCCTGTCATCTAGCTTCCGAAGCCACTTGATCTGGCGCCAGTAATTCTCATCCATGGTGGGAGCAGTCTCAAACAAACCAGTTCCCGACATCGTAGGGGCTTCAAAGTTGGTCAGTCTCAAGGCTAGACGGGTCACTATGGCTCCACAACTCAGATAATGACTCTTGGAGCGAGCCATAAGTGTCAACTGGCACACACAACCCCGAGATCACTATAGTAGAAGCGCTCCCTCCGGAGAGGGTTAACAATGGACACTAGAAGAATTACCTCGTGGGTGTTCAATTTACTCACATCATCCCGGCCAAACAGTAAATAGGTCATCATCCTCAAAAACATGCGAACAGACACATGTTGGACATTATTAATCAACATGGCACTCGAGCTCGGGGGCGGGTCTACCAGTAAGATCAGATAGCAGTAGTAGAAAAACCCCCTACGGCGGCGGTTATAAATGACCTTTTGTAATGGTGTTTAGATATTTAGGGTCCTTCGTTTATCACGACATTGTATAAACTTTACGGCGGTTGTAAGCGGTTGTTGAACCACCGCAATAGCTCTCCTATAATGTTGGTTGTTATAAAAACCGCCATTATAAATTTATATAAAACAACGGTTGTTAGACAAGAACCGCCACTGTAATATATCTATAGTGGGGGTTATTTTGTAAAAACCGCCACCATATGTATTTCAATAATAACTTTGTACCACTACCCGCCGTTATAGGTTCCCTATAATGTTGGTTAGTGTTAAAGAACGACCACTAAAGGTAGCTATTATGTCGGTTGTTAGTAAAAAAAACCCCACTAAAGGCGAACTAATATTGACATTTTATGTTAAGAACCGCCACCATAGATAGATTTTTTTTTAAAAAAATAAATAAATTATTTTCTACCCAAATTTCGATAGTAATGTCCTATTGATTTGAGAAGCCAAATAGGGAAATAAACAAAAAAATACATACAAAAGAATGCGAGCCAACGAACTTGCATATCATCCGACCGAACAATAATGTCGATGTTCAAAATTATACATCCAAGTTTATAAATAATCACATACACAGTTTAGTTAATAGACTAATCAAAATTACATATATATTCCCTAAATAGTTGTTAGCCTATACCTCTTTAACACCTTCATCTCGTCAATTGACATTCTTAAATCTACAGTGATACATTTAACAAAACTGCTAGTAAGAAAATCAAACCAAACATTATTAAACAAGCGTCTAACTTTACTAAAAATTAATCTAATAGACTATAAACATTGAACTATGAATCCGCCTTATGATTAGTAATAACTCAAATGCACGCTGGCTATACACAATAAATATGTTCTAAGAATAAGCAATAATTTGTGACCATCTACAACGTTTTATTGAATTCAAGTTACTTATAAGGCATAATAATACTCTGATACTATATTACAAATTACAAGTTCTTGGCGTTTTCACCGAGATAATATAATTCAAATAAAATTGTAACACCACAGTTTCATAAAATAGTTTCATAAATTAGCGACTCTAAGTGTAGCAAAAGCATGCGAAAAAACTCAAAATGATGGCCTAATTTGTGCACATTTGGACTGAGAGTTTGCTATCCTCTAATTTGCCACATGCTACTTTTGTTTCAAACAATAAGATTTGGTTTAGACCAACATCTCTTCTCTTTCCTTCTTGGATATACTCATGGCCAGTAATATTTCCCGGCCTTAATGTAGAGTTGAGTCCTACAACTTAAGGTAAATATTAGCAAAATTAAGTACCTGAAATGTTCAAACCAGCTTGTATGTCACCTCGACGCTTCTAGTCACTTGTATGTCAAAAAATTGGCATCCATCACATGTGGAAAACAACCATAATAGAAATAAAGCACCTTCCTAAAAAATGTAGAAACAAAGTACCTGGCAAAGTAAGCTGCCTTTTATGAGAAAAAGATCCATATAAGCAACATTTAAGTCATCTCTTTTCCTCGCTGCTGTTCTGCCAAGATGGGCTCACTGTCCTATATAATGAACAATTGCGCAACAAATAACATTGTAGCAATCTATACAAGATGACGGACACTATTCAATGGCGAACAATAATGCATTGCTACGAACAATAAAAATGTGAGTGACTTAAGACTCTCTCCTCACCTGAATATATAAGAACTTCTATCATAAACCACATGTTTCCCATTTCTGGCATAACTTCACCCAAAAGACAAGAATCTCGTAATTCTCTTCTTGTGAATATGACAATCCGTCTTGACAAAGCTACAAGTCAATAAATGTCTTTATCACCGATTAATGTCTTATTGTGCGCGGAAGCGTGAATACCTCGTGTTGGGCATCTGCTGCATCTGTGTCCACTATCCATAATAGTACGATATTGTCCGCTTTAGGCCAAGCTCTCACGGATTTACTCTTGGGCTCCTTCCCAAAAGGCCTCGTACTATTATATTTAGTGGATACTTATAAAGATGACCTTCCATCTTTATTCTACTGATTTCGGACAAGAGTTTTCACCCTAACAATCCTCCCCTCAAACGAAGGACCATCATATTGATTCAGACCTTGACCTCCATGGAGAACTCCCACATTTTACAACACCAACTTCTAGATACCCGAAACATCAAAAGTCTTGATAACCTCTCCTTAGCCGACACACCATGCTACCACGAGCCATGTGTTGCACCACATTTCACCGACTCGTCAAGTGAGTGCCCCCATATGCTCTTGAGCCTGCATGTTCATGTGCCCTTCTTGGGGATTTATGATACGTGCAATTTATATAGTCGTTTTAGCCTCTTATTGCACGCATTTCTATGTTATATTCATTGCTTTGTATTGCAACATGACCCCGAATTGGCTACTTTGGTTCGTTTTGTCTCATTTGCAGGAATGGACCTTAGAGTAGTGGAATCGTACCTTTTTCGTTCCTCTTAGCATGCATTTTAAGGAGATGGAGATTTAGAGCATAATACCGTACTATGGGAAGCGTGAAGGAAGTCCTTGGAACCTAACCAGACGAGTTGTATGCTGTTTCAGTGGATATCTGCTCGATCGAGAGGTTTTGTGGTCGATCGAGTAGATCTGGCAGTTGAAGGTGTTCGATCGAGTTGTTTCTGTACTCGATCGAAGTATGCTTTATTGGAGATGTTCGATCGAGAGCCTTAATTGCTCGGTCGAGAAGAATTGCTGAAGAATCACTCGATCGAGAGGGATGAAATGCCTCGATCGAGTGACTAGCTTATTTGCACGGGATTCTTATTTCTTTTTTAGGTTTATTTAAGTTAATAAAACGCTTCCCTATATAAAGGAAGACGTCGTTAGGTTAAAAAACATCTTAATTACATCTTATCATACTTTACTTTACTCTAATTATTGCTGGAACTTTTTCCTCTGCCTCTTTATTTCCGGATCTGTACTTTGTAATCTTTCCCTTCTCTTTAATCTTAATTTAATTCTTTGTTTGCTCTTAATTATTGTTCTTTTATTTTAGTTTATGCTTCATCCTTATTATCCCTTTATTATGTCTCTCTTTAGCATATTTATTGTTATTGTTGTTGATTACATCAAAAGCATGAGTAGCTAATTCCCTCTATGTTAGGATTAGGGGAGCCATGGTAGAGAATTTACAATGTTGTGAATAGGGCTAGACGATTGATTGTGAGAATTGTCTTATAACGATATAACTGTAATAAGTTTAGTTGAGTGCACGCTTCTAAACCCCTTTAATTTGGTTAAATTCAATCCTAGATCGGAAGATTGAAATGAACAGACCTGTTATGAACAGTAGACTACCCTAATGAGAACGAAAGTTATGTTAGTTGTAATCTAGGGTGGATAGCGGACCAGAAGGACCCTTCCCTTGCCCTTCTCACAGTAGATTGTCTGAACTATTTATGACTGAGTTAGTGAACTGCCATGGTGAACCGAAATCCTGATATATATCTCTTTATCTGATCACACACTTTGCTTTTCTTGCCTTTATTGCTCTTTAGCTATATTTCTCTTGCCTTAATCTTTGTTAGTGTAGAAATCAATTTTAAAACCCCCATTTGCTACTAGACAAACGTAATTAGCAGATAGACATAATAGCCACCCTGTGGAGATCGAGCCTACTTCCGCTAACTTCTGTTAGTTATCCTAGGTAATTATTTTTGGTACTAAAACGACGGTATTAAATTTTGGTGCCGTTGCCAGGGAGGCAATTAGCCTATTTATCTGTCTTGTTTTCGTTTGTCGCAGTCTCAGGGAATTTTTAATTCCTTGAGACAGTTCTTATTTATTTTCTCTAGTGTTGTTTATGCCAAGGTCCAACATGTCAGAGTTAGTGCCAGCTGATCCTGAACCGAAGTGGACCTTTCGCTATAGACAAAGACTGCTGAGAAGGATTCAAAAGGAAGCCTTGAGTGCTCTTGAACCTGAGCTAGAACATTTCTTATTTGTAGAAGATCCGTCTTTTGAAGAAGACAAATCTGTTTCTGCCGTCAGTCCAGTGAAAATGCCTAATATCGCAAGTAATTCGGAGCCTATAACTGCTTCAATCCCAAAAGGTTTCAATCTCGCGACTGAAGATGGCAATACATTTGATATTCGGCCATCTTATATCAACCTGGTCAAAAGAAATCTGTATCGCGGTGTAGCTGGTGAGGACCCGCGGAAGCATATGGAGGTTTTCACAGACGATTGCTCTACCATTTCCACTACTAAGGGAGTGACTCAGGACACGACTAAAGAGGTCCAATTATCCTTTTTCTTTGACCGATGGAGCCCGAGAGTGGCTCACTGATCTTGATAGAGAGGCAGCCGGTATTACTAACTGGGAGACCCTGGCCCTTTCCTTTTATAAAAGTTATTTTCCTCCACAACGAACTAATCAGCTGAGAGGAAAAATTACAAGTTTCAAGCAAACACCTGATGGGAACTTTTATGAAGCTTGGTGCCGGTTTAAGAAATTGGTGCGGTCTCTTCCCCATCATGGTTTCGATCATTGTTTCTTATGTAACCAGTTTTATAACGGGTTGTATGACGACCACCATGCTATTTTGGATGCTTCATCAAATGGGCGATTCCAGAAGAATAACGATGATGACAAGGGATGGGAATTATAGAGGAGATGGCTACCCATTGTGCTGAATATGGGAACCCAAGAGGAGGAATTCGAACAGTTAATTCTGTTGATAATGCAGTTGTGGCTCAGCTGGAAGTCATGAATGCCCATTTTGACAAATTGGAATTACAGAATGCGGGAGATCAACGGACGGTTCACTTGTTGACTAGACAAGAAACCGTCTCATGTGAGAGGTGCGGTAGTAATGACGGTCACACTGCTGTTACAATAACCAGAGTAGAGTTCATCCTAATTTGAGATGGACTAGTCAGAATGTGTTGCATCCTACACCTCCACCGCAGCAGCAACAACCATATGTCCCTCCTCATAAAGCTCAACAAGGCTTTCAAAAGCCTCCATCCTTTCCACCGCAGCATCAAGGAGCTTATTCTAGTGGTGTAAGTGAGATGACTGAGTTGAAGTCAATGATACAAGCGTTGACTGTCCATTTGCAAAAGAGTGACCAACAAAAAGATGCGTCGATCAAGTCACTCGAGTCCCAAATAGCTTAACTTGCCACTAATCAATATTCAAGGAAGCCGGGTCATTTACCATCTCAACCTGACAAGAACCATCATGAGACGGTGAATTTGATTAATTTGAGAAGCGGTCTTTCTTACGAAGGAACTAAAATGCCAACTGTTGAAGATAAATTAGACCCGGAAATCACTATTGCAGAGCGTGAAAAATCGTCATTGGACAAAACTATGCTGATCCCGAAGAAAGTGCTCGATCGACTCATTTCAGGTGGTCGATCGAGAGGAAATGCTGAGGAAACTACTCGATCGAGTGAAATTGCTGTTCGATCGAGTAGTGTTGAGAATGAAGACTTCGATCGAGTGGATGAAAGTCCTCGATCGAAGGATTTTGCTGATGAAAGTACTCGATCGAGAGGAAAAGGTGTTCGATCGAGTAAAAAAGCTGAAAATCGTGTTGAAACCTTAGAAGAAAGAAATAAAGGTTTGGAAATTCCCATTACGGTCCCTTTTCCGAGGCGATTGCAGAACAAGAAGGCCGAACAACAGTTCGGGAAATTTGCTGATATTTTAAAGAGCCTTCATGTCAACGTTCCATTCGCCGAACTGCTTACCTAGCTACCCTCTTACATGAAGTTTATGAAAGAAATACTAACGCGTAAGAGGCATATTAGTGATCATGAAACGGTAGCTTTGACTGAAATAGGGTCCGCCTTAATTCAGAATAAGACACCACCCAAACAATCTGACCCAAGTAGCTTTTCAATTCCGTGCCATATAGGGACCCACTTAATTGACAACACGTTATGTGACTTAGGAGCTAGCGTAAGTGTCTTACCATTGTCTCTCGCTAAGAGACTTGGTTTGACCAAATTTCATTGTACTAACATGACCGTGCAGATGGCCGACCGTACTATATCACGACCACTAGGTGTCTTAGAGGACATACCTATGAAGATCGGGAGATTCTTTATTCCCGTTGATTTTGTGGTCTTAGACATACCCGAGGATTCTTACACTCCTATCATATTAAGATGACCATTCTTATTTACTGCTCGCGCGGTAATCGATGTCGGGGGGAAGGCCCTTACTTTTCAGGTAGGTGATGAGGAGCTGACCTTTTGTCAGTCCAATGTTCGTAGGGCCGCTATGCAAGTCCAACCTTACAATGCCTTACCCTCTATAGACCCTAGCACAAATTCTCCAGCTAATAACATTGAGTTTTGTGCTGCTATATTGACACCTCCGCCTCAGTCTGAGAGCAAAAAAGAGGACCATTTTATTGTTTCCTTTGCTACAGGTACAAACAAGGTGGATATTGGAGATTTCGTTGGTCAAAGTACAGTAAAAGTCAAGCTAAGTGATGGGAATGACGCTAGTGACACTGCCAAAAAGAATGACAAAGGGAGGAAGAAAGTGAAGGCGTATGTGGACGCGAACTATTCTTCTCCAATCAGATCAAGTTCAAGCTCATGGCGATCCAAGAGGACGGTCCGCGATGTTGAAGGGACCTCCTCCTATCAGAAGCCATCTTTTGGGCTGTTACAGTGTTTTGGAAGATAAGCGGAAAATGTCCCGTTCTAAAACTTTGTAATTTGAATTTCCGTCAGACACTTTTGCTTGCGTTTAGACTTTTAGACAATAGCGTAGGTAGTTTTAGCATAAGACCAGATATAGACTGCGTATTTGTGAATTTGGTATTTGCGGGAAGCTTTTTTCAGTGTTTTTATGCAAGTTTGGGGAGGATACGCTGCATTCGGATGCGTGCCAAAGGAAAACAACTCGATCGAGCACTTTTTGTACTCGATCAAGAGAATTGCCCAGAAAAAGTTCTCGATCGAACAGGTTTCAGTCCTCGATCGAATGGTCCAAAATGGGAAGTTCTCGATCGAGAGGTATCTTACTCGATCGAGCAGAATGAAGGAGGAAGTTCTCGATCGAGAGGTTTCAAATCACTTTATCGAGTAACTGTTGCTTATACATACGCAGGGAGTCCTTTCTTCCTTTCTATTTTTCATTCTAACTTTCCCTCTTCCTTTGTTTATGCGATAAACCGTCAAAAACTGCCCAAAACCTCCATTTTTCTTCCCCTTTACCAAATTAACCACCCACATTGCATTTCTTGCTTGGATTTCGACAAAAGCCCTCTCCTTTCCCC
This sequence comes from Silene latifolia, assembly GCF_048544455.1. Taxonomy (NCBI): domain Eukaryota; kingdom Viridiplantae; phylum Streptophyta; class Magnoliopsida; order Caryophyllales; family Caryophyllaceae; genus Silene; species Silene latifolia. The sequence continues at coordinate 53,279,966 of NC_133531.1, forward strand.
TTCAAATTCGTGCTCATTAAGGTTTAATTAGGGTTTTAGGGTTTGAGAAAGTCGGGTTTTAATCGAACTATTTTGCTGCGTTTTTTTTTCGATTCTTTTGCTTCTTATTACGGGTAATTATCAAGTAAATCTTTCCCCTTGCTTTTTATTGTTTAATTTTATTGTATTCGACCTTAATTAGGGCTTAGGGTTTCGAAATTTTTGATTAATTTGGAGAAATCGTGTTATCCTTGTTTAATTGACTGATATAGGGACTTATTTGCATCATAGGATGGATATTAGTACTTTGCCCTCTTCTAGTTCGACCGCTAGTCCGTCTTTTTCTTAGATGGTGGTCCCTGCTACCACCGTCACTAGTTCTGTTTCTGCTACTACTGTAACTGCAGCTACTGTCCCTTCCACGGTGTCGAACCTGGCTGCGTCGCCACCCGCTGCCACAACTGCTTTCTCATCTGCTTTAGTACCTCGACCAGTCACAGGCTGCGCTCTTGGACTGGCCACTTCTGCTTTGGATGCTGCTGGACGAGGATGGGACAAGGGAGAGCTCCTATGCCTGCTGCACACACTACTGCCCGGTTTGTAGGCGGTGATTCTCTTGCCCCACTTCCCGATTTTCCTGATGTACGTTTCGTGAATTCTATTCATCGTAAACGTTTTAAATCTTTAATGCGCTGTGACATCACTTCCACTAAGTTTTTGTGTCGGACTTCACTTGAGAGATTGGGGATTTATGAGCCAGTTGCTGAATTGTTAAACGAGACGGGGATGAGTGGGTTGACCACTATGAGTGCTTTGACTTATGAGCAGCTGACCCTTGAGTTTTTTAGCTCTTTTAGCTTTTCAGCTGGTGCTTACGACACTGACCAGGAGAGCTATTGTGTCTCCTTTTGACTGTTTAACCAGACCACCACTTGGACCTTAACTGAGTTTGGGTGGTGGTTAGGTTTGTCTTCTCAGGGCCATCAGGACCCTCCTCGGAAGGTCCTACGCTTACTTTGGCCCATTTTGGCACAAACTCCCTTTGACCAGCGGAAGTTGGCTCACATCTATCTTCCCCCACCCCGTTACTTTCTTCGTCTCATTGGAGGGACGATCGTCGGCCGAAAAGAGCCTAACAACATTAACAACGTTGAGTTGTCTATTTTAGGGGGCTATCTGAACATTGATAGCGCTGTCCCCTTTGTTCTTAACATTGCGCCTACTTGACAGCTCAACATTTTAACGATGTCGGGAAGAAGACGACGGGCACGATTTCATGTGGAGGCATAGCCTCTTTTCTCGCCCGTTCTCTCTTCACTGACTTCCCCAGAGGCTTGACACATATTGATAGGGAAGCGGACTTAGATGTTAGGGCTATGTTGGCGTTGTTTTGGTTAGCTAGGGATCAGCGGACTTGGAAGATCTGTGGTTCCGAGTCCGTGACCTTACCGTTTCCCGACCTGCCCCGTCTTATACCTTTGACCACTGTGACGGGTAGGTTGCCTCCACCTCTACTTTACTACCACCTTACACTCGCTTCTCCCACATCTTCCGCTCCTAAGAAGCAGATGTGACCTGCGACTGGAGAGGGGTCCACATCGACTCGGGCTGGGCAGACGTCCACGTCCACGCCCACGCCTACACCGACCCCTATCCCTACTCCTTCTGTTCAACAGCCGGGCTTGCCGGTTAATTTTGTTCCTCCTCCACCCTTTTTGGCGTCCGAGGTCATGGACCAAGGGCATCGTGACGGTCTTCTTCTTGAGATGTGCACCAGGCAGGCTCGTATGGAGCGGGACAAGGCACTTGCCTTGTTTCCTCTATACGAGTACCATATGCGGAGAGGACGCCCTGTTCCAGACGGCTGGCCAAACCCTTCTTTCTACCGGTTCTGGGCGGAGGGTACCTACAACCAGAGAGCGAGGCGGACACGGCCGAGCAGGAGGACAGAGAGCTAAAGCTAACGAGAGGAGGAGTCGGGAGCAGGAGCAGGATCCTGACTACACGGTGGTTGACGAGGAGGAGGCTGACGAGTAGCTACTGGTTTACTCACTTCCCCAGTTTTCTGGCTGGTTTAGGGAATTTTGATTCTTTTGTAAGTATTTTTGCTTTATTTATTTTTCATCTCCTTTATTTATTTATTGTTTCATTCATTTATTGGCTGTTTTATCCCGTTCCTCCGTATATATACTGCTGGTGTATGCTGGAGGAAAACGAGGGCGTTGTCCGTTTTGGTTTGGGGAGGGTATTGCATCCTTTGAGTCTGAATTTGCATTTGTTTTGCATTCACGTTTATTTTCTTGCTTGCATTTGTTTTTAATTTGAAAAAATCATCACAAAAATCAAAGAAAAAATATAGATAATTTCGAAAAAAAACAAAATATCACGTTTCATTTTGCATATAGGTCGAGTCGGAACGGTATCCATGATGATTTTGCACAGTAACTTGTCATTTCACATAAGCCTTGCATCAGATTGGCAGTTATTAGCTTTGTCATGCGCATAGTCTACGAGTTAGTGTGAAAAACACAGCTGAACATATAGACTTGACCTGAAAAATTGGCAAACTACTTGACCAGTTCATGTAGGAATTTGAGAGTAGTATACTCCTTGCATAACATGTTCATCACTTTGCACTTTATGAAGTTTGATTGCTTTTTGCTTGCATACATTCGGGTTTGTGGTCGGTGTCACATGCAGGGAGGTGCTTGCAATTTTTCCATTTCTTTCATTTTCACCCATTTAGCTTCACATTAGCCAAATTTAGCCTTTTGACCCATTAACTACACCCAAATTAAGCCTGCCTGTCAAGCTAGTTTAGTGTATTCTTGTGGTATATTTCTCATTGATGCGAGTTGGCTCGTTCGATTTCGTATGGAGTTGGTAGAAAAGAAAAGAAAGGAGGATATGTTGAATTGAAAAAGAAGAAAAAGTTGTGAAAAAATGAAAAAAAAAGGAAAAAAATGTGGGCAGGAAAATGAAAAAAGCATGAAAAAGAAAAAATAGTAGAAAAAGAAAAAGAATAGACCGTGTAAAAAAGGAAAGTTTGTGACGGTCTTGCTCCTCCGCTTTATTTATATATTTTTGAGGAGATTTTGTTTTGGTTAGTGAGTTTGTGTCAAAGAAGGGCACTTGTGTTTGATTCCATAATCAGTTGAGAATTGGATTTGCTTAGTATGGTTCTGTTTAGGTGCTAGCTTGACGCTTTACCTCCACTTTATCCATAATCGTTTTTCCTTTTCTTTCCTGTAGCCTCACTTTCCCATAACTATTTTAAGCCCTCGGCTGTGACGGACACTGTTTGGTTGGAATGTATGTATGGTGACTAGAATCGTCTATCATTTTTGTTGCATGCATGTTTATGTGGGTCGTAGTTTAGGCGAGTGACTGATTTCTCTTCTTCTCTTACACATTTATACTCACCCTTTGCTTCATGAGAGAAGAGTGACCTGTGAAAGTCCGATTTTAAAGGTCATGCAAGGTCGACAGTTCAGCTTATTTATAGACATCATACAACTCGTTTGCGCTTGACTGTTGTAACTATAATTGTCAGTTTTGATTGCATTAAATGGTTTAAGTGGACAAGTTATAGCCAGCTCTGAGTTTTCATTTCCGTTCCATTAGTTTGCATTTAGTTTACTTGAGGACGAGTAAAGGTTTGGTTTAGGGAGATTTGATACGTGTAATTTATATAGTCTTTTTAGCCTCTTATTGCACGCATTTCTATGTTATATTCATTGCTTTGTATTGCAATATGCCCCCGAATTAGCTACTTTTGTTCGTTTTGTCTCATTTGCAGGAATGGACCTTAGAGTAGTGGAATCGTACCTTTTTCGTTCCTCTTAGCATGCATTTTAAGGAGATGGAGATTTAGAGCAGAATACCGTACCTCGGGAAGCGTGAAGGAAGTCCTTGGAAGCTAACCAAACGAGTTCTATGCTGTTTCAGTGGATATCTGCTTGATCGAGAGATTTTGTGGTCGATCGAGTAGATTTGGCAGTTGAAGGTGTTCGATCGATTTGTTTCTGTACTCGATCGTAGTATGCTTTATTGGAGATGTTCGATCGAGAGCCCTAATAGCTCGATCGAGAAGAATTGCTGAAGAATCACTCGATCCAGAGGGATGAAATGCCTAGATAGAGTGACTAGCTTATTTGCACGGGATTCTTATTTCGTGTCTAGGTTTATTTATGTTAATAAAACGCTTCCCTATATAAAGGAGGTCGTCATTAGGTTAAAAAACAACTTAATTACATCTTATCATACTTTACTTTACTCTAATTACTGCTGGAACTTTTTCCTCTGCCTCTTTATTTCCGGATCTGAACTTTGTAATCTCTTCCTTCTCTTTAATCTTAATTTAATTCTTTGTTTTCTCTTAATTATTGTTCTTTTATTTTAGTTTATGCTTCATCCTTATTATCCCTTTATTATGTCTCTCTTTAGCATATTTATTGTTATTGTTGTTGATTACATTAAAAGCATGAGTAGCTAATTCCCTCTATGTTAGGATTAGGGGAGCCATGACAGAGAAATTGGCAATGTTGTTAATAGGGCTAGACGATTGATTATGAGAACTATCTTTTTAAAATATAACCGTAATATGTTTAGTTGAGTGCACGCTTCTAAACCCCTTTAATTTGGTTAAATTCAATCCTAGATCGGGAGATTGGAATGAACAGACCTGTTATGAACAATAGACTATCCTAATGAGGACGGAAGTTAAGTTAGTTGTAATCTAGGGTGGATAGCGGAACGAAAGGACATTTCCCTTGCCCTTCTCACAGTAGATCGTCTTAACTATTTATGACTGAGTTAGTGAACTGCCATGGTGAACCGAAATCCTGACATATCTCTCTTTATCTGATCACACATTTTTCTTTTCTTGCCTTTACTGCTCTTTAGCCTTATTTATCTTGCCTTAATCTTTGTTAGCGTAGAAATCAATTTTAAAACCCCTATTTGGTACTAGACAGATGTAATTAGCAGATAGATACAATAGCCTCCCTGTGGAGATCGACCGTACTTCCGCTAACTTCTGTTAGTTGTCATAGGTAATTATTTTTGGTACAAAAACGATGGTATCAATTTGCTACACATCCATATCGAATATCCTCTGCATCCAATATACTCTGGACCGGGTCCGTCACTTGAGAAGTCCTAGAACATAAATGGTCTCTGGCATCCAACCTGGAAAGGACCCACTAGACCTATGGCACCCAATCTGGTAAGGGTCCACCTGATTAACAGTTCAAGTACACAAATGGTCTTTGTCCCCACAAGACCTATAACGCCTTCCATCCATTTAGCCCTAGATCGGGCTTGCTCAAGGACTCACCCCGAGCTAGGAGTTCCATGTATTAAAGTGTACAACTTCAAGCCTTGAGTCTGCTGATGCATCCTCCTGTCTAGCCCAAGTCAAACCTTGGGCTCTGATACCACTTGTTGTGCGCGGAAGCGTGAATACCTCGTGTTGGGCCCCTGCTGCATCTGTGACCACTGTCCATAAAGTACGATATTGTCTGCTTTGGGCCAAGCCGTCATGGATTTACTCTTGGGCTCCTTCTCAAAAGGCCTCGTACTATTATATTCAGTGGATACTTATAAAGATGATCTTCCACCTTTATTCTACCGATGCGGGATAAGGGTATGCACCCTAACATGTCTTAATCAAAATAATGAATGTACTAAAAGATATTTGTCATAGCTTAGCTTCATCTGGGATTGGAAACAAATAAAATCGACAAAGAAATATAATGAGAAAAAATATAGCCCTCTAGAAAATAATTGGTGATAATTTCATAAATACGACTATAAAAAGGCGATGCAACAAGAAAAAATATAAGTACCTACTAACCTATTACGAGTAGCATAAAAGTTCCTGATCTAGTCATCTCCTATTGCAGTAACTAGCCACGCCATATGACTGACATAATTTGGCTCGACATAACGAAGCCAAATGAGAATATAACATACATGGGCTGCATAAATAGACAATGAGAACATAAATTATATATGGGTTATCAATGAGAAGTCATAAGCAAGATTCATACATCACAATTATTGGTTTGTTATCTTGTATAAATTCTAGCTAAAAAGTATCATACTTATGCATTTTACTTACACCCAATCTAACTATGCAAAAATAAGACATTGACTTGAACAAAGGTTAGAAAACAGAAATGATTAGCAAGTGCTAGTAGTGGGACTTGAATTTGTAAGTCAGTAGTGGGACTTGAACTTGTAAGTCCAAGTCATAAGTCCGAGTTTATGGTATGATGACTGATGAAGAGAAGAAACTAACAAGCTGTTAGGGTATAAATGAACAGAACCAAAATCAATGCCATCAACAACTGAGTTGTGTATGAAGTCTGTTCCAAGTATAGCTGTGACACGCCCACAAACCAAGGTGCCTTACTAGGACCACCCTAGCATGAGAGACCGTCACTATCTCGGTTGCCCGAGATTAGTATATCAAAGTTACCAATCCAAAACACAATTATTAAAGTATAAATAATTAATGGTTACATGTTCCAATATCCAAAAACAAAAGTAACTGTTACTAATGTTCAACAACTAAAACTGAAAGTTAAATCTCTTGACGGCGGAAGCTAGACTCGAGTAATGACTCCCCCATGACGGCCAATAGCTAGTGAACATCATCACCTGTCTCAATCTGCTCATCACCCCCGAATGGATCACCACAGAATTTATAAAACAATAACGGGCTCAGTTACTATATAATCAAAATAAGACAAGTACAAAAGACAAACTGCTGATCATCATCCACCTCCAACTCCAATCACATATCCTAAATGACAACACACTAAAGTGTGTAGCTCTGCCAGATTACCCATCGCAACAGATAATCCTCACCGCCATTGGGGGACGACAGCCTTGCCCACCTAAGCCCGGCTCATCAACGAGCGATAACCCTGTTCATTAATATGCACATCCCCTTCTTTGACGGGTTCCATATAGGGAAAAACTAGGGCATGAAGCCACTCCTGTAAGTGACTCCACTCAACCGAGGACGCATCTCGCAAACATCATCATCATCAACCATCACAACACCATCACCAACTCCAATACGCCAACAACAATCAGCAAATAATAAATCATACAACAATTACCACACAATGTTATAACAATTAAACACTAAACCGAGTAGGAAAACCCAACCTTCGCACAACTGCAATGAGATACACAAGCAAAGCAATATTGAACGGCTCATCTACGAAGTCCTCACCTAACAATAATCACATAATTACAATTACTATATACAAAACCCTTTTTCCCCAAAACACAATTTAGTATAATACCCGTACTTTTAGGGACCCGTTGACCAACATTGACTGACCTTAGACACCGATCTTGACCTTGGGAAAACTCACAGAAGGATGACTTGTGAAGTGGTAAGCTTTGGTTTGTGTGGTACCCGATCTAGCTGAGGCTACTCGATCGAATAGCTTGGGAGCTCGATCGAGTTGGGGTCACTCGATCGAGTAACGAGTTAGCAGCGGAGGATTTATAAGTCGTGTTTCGTGAAACCTTAAATCATTTCCGCACCTTTTTCCCTAAACCTAGATGTCGTCACTTCCTTCTCCCTTTACCATAGTCACTTCCTTTGAGGTTCTTGAGGATGCTTATGTAATGGGGATGGGATGCTTGAGTCGGGTAGTGGCCTTAACGCTGGATTGCTGTGTATAGGTATGTTATCGTCATCATCATCGTCATCGTCGTTTTCAGTTAGGGTTGTAGTGATAGTGATAGATGATTGTACTGTGTGTATAGGTGTGTTGCTTGGTTGATTGGTATCATGTGATTGGACGCGGAGTCGTTGCGGTTGGCTAAAGGTCGGTTCTCCTACTCAATACTGTTGGTTGTCTAGTGTGTCTTTGATGTGGTTTGGTTGAGGTAGTGTCGGTATGGTTGATTGATTGTGTTAGTTGGCTGGTGTTATGTTGTTTTGATTACCGTTGTTGTGGTGCAGCTGATTGTGATTGCTTATCTGTGGTTCTGTAGGTGCGTCCTCGGCTAAGTGGAGTCACTTGCGGGCGTGGCTTCACGCCCATAGTTCGCCCTCCGTGGAACCCGCCACGGGAGGGGATTTGCACATTAATCGACACGGGTTTATCGCTCGGTTTAATGAGCGGGGCTTAGGTGGGAACGGCTGCGGTCACTCACTGGCAGGGCTGGTCCAGCGGACAATCGGTGACGGTGATTGATTGGTGGAGGTCGTGTGTGTGTGTGATGTTGTGCTTACGTTGTGTTTGTGGTTGTACGTTTGTTCCCTCCGTTGCTAACCTTGCATGGTTTTGTCTTGTTGTTTGTTTCTGTTGTGTCGGCCGTGATCCACTATGGTGAGCAGTCAGTCTTAGCAGGTTGTGATCTGGATGATAGCTGGGTGCTTGGCGGGATGAGTCTATCACGAGTCATGGCAGGAGTAGTTCATTGATGTGACCATAATTAGAGCATATTTAGCCCCCGAATTAGCCTTGTTCCCATGCTTTTTAGTGCATATTTGGGTCATTTATTGTCTTTAGTTCTTTGTTTTGCATATTCTTTGAGGTTTTGTGTCCTTGGTAGGAAAGGAGTGCAAACCTTGCATTTTCTTGGCAAAATGAGACTAAATTGATTGAATTCAATGACCAAGCATCAAGGAGAGACAAGATTAGAAGGCCTTTGTACATGTTATAGTAGATGGGCAATGATGAGGAAAGATCCTTGCATCCCCAAGGAAATCCCCAAGGATTTTATGAAGAGAAAGGGAAGAAAAGAAGAAGAAACAAAGCTGAGCAGCAATCCGTGCGGATTGTGCTGAAGACGCCCGTCCTCCACCTTCACAATCCGTGCGTCTTCTCCCAAAGACGCCCGGGCAGCAGCTACCACAAGACGCCCGTCTTCTCCCGAAGACGCCCGGGCAGAGACACCTGAATCCGCACGTCCCGTGCCTAAGACGCACGGATTCCAAGGCAGCGCAAATTCGTTCTTCAAGCTTCAAAGAAAGATGTCCATCCTTCTTAAAATACCGGCGTTTCCTTAAGTAGGGACTTAATCGCCATTTAAGCTCTTAGTTAACCCTAATGCATCCACCTAATTTCCACTATAAATACCCCATTAGTCTAATTGGAAGAGCATGTTTTTCTTAGCAATCTTTAGTGTAGTTAATATCAATCAAATCTCTCTTTAGTTTTATAATCAACAATTAATCAAGTTTTGATACAAGTTTTATTTCCTTAATCTCCTTTTGTTCATCCTTTATTTTGGGTAATTGAAGATTATTTAGGTTATTATTGGGAGATTGACAACCTCTCAATCAAGCATCAAGTACTTCTTTTATTCTTGCTTTATTATTGGAATCATTAGTAGGTATAATTCTCTTAATCCCTTTTTAATTATTGTTAATTACTTTCATTTATTAATCATGTTTCACTTTTTCTTGGTATGATTGACAACCTTGCTAGCATGTTCAACATGATAATGAGTGAGTAGTCACCTAGCTAGGATTAATGGGTAATTAGGGGAAACCAACATGGGGAATGACTCATGCTTAAATTAATATGCTTTCATTGTTTATTCGCTTGCTTGTTTTGATCTCAACTCATGCACATGTTCTGTTTGATGAAATGCGAGCCTATGAATCCTTGCATTTTTTACCCATCACCTATCTTTTCAATGAGACTTGTAAGACATAAACCAACTCGAGTCTCATTAGACCATGCATGTTGTTGAGTAGGGAAGATTAAGTCGACTTGTAGGTGTTGTACAATCTAATCGATTCGGCTCCGGGACCCAAACTTTCCTAGGATTGTAAGATATAACCCAACTCAATCCATCACAACAATAATTGCTTGCTTATAATTTAAGAACATATTTGTATGATCAATTCCCATGATTCCCCTATGACCCCATGACACGCTAGTGCTTTTTATCAATCGTTTACAACCCTTTTAATTCATCTTGTTTGTTTACTTTCATTGCTATTTAGTTTAGTGACCTTCTACATCAACCCAAATTGTGACACCCCTAAGACACCACTAGTTGCAATAGAAATCTCATCTTAATTCCCGTCCCTTGGGATCCGACCTTTACTTGCCTTTTTACTAATTGTAGAGTTGTTTGTGAAGTTATAAATTGTGTTTTAATTTGGTCTAGGTGTTTCCAACGACAATTGTTCCGAAAAATAGAATATAGCTCCGAATCCGACCAAAAATGGCGCCGTTGCCGGGGACGGTGTTAACTTGATTTAGATTTTCTTATATTGTTGTTAGTTGTGTCTTTCTTTGCCTTGGGGAAGTAAAACACCTCAAGGTTTGTTCTAATTGTTTTCGAGTTGTTTGATATTTTGTATGTCTAGAAGGTCACAAGGTGATTTGTTACCTTTTGATCGTCAAATTGAAAGAACTTTGACAACCAATAGAAGACTTGCTAGGAGAAATTTGAGAGGTATTGGTGAGGTTGTAGATATTCAACCAACTATTGAGTTCATCAACCCTTTTGCAAGAGAAGGTGAGGAGAACCCAACACAAAATACAACACAAAATCAACCCACAATGCCTAAGTTTTCATCACATTCCGTACCCACCGAGGAGAACCTACCCAATGGTACTCCCACACCACAACATCTAACCGGAAATTTTATTGCCAAATCCGCATTTATCCAATTAGTCGAAAGAAGCCAATTTGGGGGGATGCCTAGTGAAGACCCCCATTCTCATATGGAAACCTTTTGTGACTATTGTGATGCGATTTCTCAAACCGGTGTAACTCAAGACCAAATTCGATGGGTCTTATTTCCTTTTTCTCTAATTGGCACCGCGAAACAATGGTTGAAAGGCCTTGATAAGGATACTCTCGGAATTGATTCTTGGAAGAAGTTGGCTCTAGCTTTCTACAAAAAGTTCTATCCACCGGAAAAGACTAACATGCTAAGGGCTAAAATTACGGGTTTTAAGCAAAGAGATGAAGAATCTTTGTATGAAGCTTGGGAGCGGTTCAAGGGAATTTGTCGCTCATGTCCTCACCATGGACTTAGTGAGTGGTTCTTGGTACAACAATTTTGGAACGGTCTATATGAAGATTCAAGGAACATTCTCAACATGGGATCAAATGGAATATTCACCGAAGTTGATGACAATCAAACTTGGAACAAGATTGAGGAAAAGGCGGTCCATAACTCACAATATAGTAGACCTCGCAAGGCTACTAGAGGAGGAAAGTATAAAGTGGACTCCATTACTCAATTGGGTGCTCAACTTAGTGCTCACATTGACACAATCAATTTGAAGTTTGAAAAAGCTATGGCTAGACTTGAAGAAGCCTCAAAATCACCAAACCATCATGTTAATGCCATGACGGCATCTTCATCAATCACAAGTGGGGTATGTGAGAATTGTGGAACTTTGGGACATAACCAAAGTGAATGTAGGGGAACAAAAGAACAAGTGAATGTTTTCCAAGCATACAAGAGTGGTACCCCTTATTCCAACTATTACAATAAAAACACCAAATTCCATCCAAATCTCTCATACAAAAGCCAAAATGTTCAAAACCCTCAAACAACATACACCCCACCTCCCATGAGAAACCAAAATCAAAGACCCTTTTACAACCAAAACCAAGGTTACCAAAATCAAACTCCATACAATCAACAAAATGACCAAGGTTTCGATGTTCAAAAAGAGGTACTCCAAATGCAAAAGAATCAACAAGAGTTTTTCACTCAAATGCAAAAAGATAGTCAAGCAAAGGAAATCACCATCAACAACATCCTAGCCCACACCAAAATGTTGGAAACCCAATTGACTCAACTAGCATCTTCAAGCTCACAAAGACAAAAGGGGCAATTACCACCTCAAAGTAATCCCCCAAGACATGAAACGGTTAGTGCCATTCACTTGAGAAGTGGTACAAGGTATGAAGCACCGAAGAAGCAAGTTGAGGATGAAGTTGTGGAAGCTAGTGACAAGGAAGAAATTGTGCAAAACTCCAAGGATGGAGAACCATCAAAAGAAGAAATTTCAAAGAAAAATGAAGACAAGGTCAAGGAGAAGGAGCCCATTGTGATTAGACTTCCATTTCCAAGTCGTCAAGCCAAGCCCAAATTTGATGACCAACTTGGAAAATTTATGGAAATTGTGAAGAATTTGGAAGTCTCAATTCCTTTCACGGAATTAATCAATCACGTGCCGGCCTATGCAAAATACATGAAAGACATCCTCACAAAGAAGAAGTCGATCCGGAAGCTTTAGACTATCGCCTTCACTAAGGTGAGTAGTGCAATACTTCAAGGGAGTTCACCTCCAAAACTCAAGGATCCGGGAAGCTTCTCAATACCGTGTACCATTGGCGACACCACGATCAACAAAGACTTATGTGATCTAGGGGCTAGTGTGAGTGTTATGCCGTACTCGGTGAGTAAAAGGTTGGTGATGGGAGAGCTTAAATGCACCAATATCACACTCCAAATGGCCGATAGATCAACGAAGACACCATTAGGGATATGGGAAGATGTTCCCGTAAGAGTTGGGAAATTTTTCATCCCGGTGGACTTTGTCATTGTTGACATGGAAGAAGACTCCAACATTCCAATCATCCTAGGAAGACCTTTCTTACACACCGCGGGTGCGGTGATTGATGTGAAACATGGAGAGCTCACTCTAGAAGTGGGAGATGAGAGTATAACTTTTAATCTTGACAAGGCTATGAGAACTCCAAGTTTGCATGAACCATGTTTTATGATTGATCATTATAGCCGGAGGGATGATAGGAAAAGTCAGAAATCCAATGGAAGAAGAAAATTGAAGATGCTCCATTCAAAGTGCAAGTGAATTGTAACAAAGAGAGCTTGCAAAGCTCATCAGAGTCAAGCAAAGAAGAAGAGGATGGCCTCATTGGCCAAGACAAGAAATTGGGAGAGTTGTCTCTATCAACTCAAGAGATCTTTAGTGATCATGTGGATGAAGTTTGTAGTCTTTGGGACGACGAGTTTGAAGGGATTTTTAATCCCTACATTGGCAATGCTATCGATCAAGACCGACAACAAGGGCAAAGGTCTATTGAAGATATTTATCACGATAATGAACAAGCTTTTGATTATTTCTTCAAGGTGTTGAGAAACATCAACAACACCTTGGACATGCCCCCATGACAATCTCTCTAAGGATGAGAGTTTGGTGTAGTCCTCCCTAAACCACCATTTGTAAATATTTCTAACTCCCTAACTCGCATTTCAATTCTTGTATTGCATTTTTGTTATTTTTGGATTTTCATACTTTGATCAACATAATTGTCATGTGTAGTGCTTTAGCTTAGTCTAGGGATAGCAATTGCCTAGGCTATTCATGCCTTAGTAGTGCCCCCACAATGAAGAACACGAGATTTTGAAGAATGGAAGAATGACAAGGGATATGCAAAGTACACGGATGGAACTGAATCCGGGTAAAAGGGGTAGAATCCGAGCGGATTCAAGAGAATCCGCCCGTCTTCAGGCAATCCGGGCATATTGGGCAGAAAACGCCCGTCCTTCATGAGCTGAATTTTTGAAATTTCTGACAGTTAGCAAATCCGGGCGTCCTTCAAAGGAATCCGCCCGTCTTCAGAAAGACGCCCGTCCTGAAAGGAAAGATGCCCGTCTTTTTGGCTGAGAAAACAAGAAAAATCCCTGTAAAGGAATCCGCCCGTCTTCACTGAAAGACGCCCGTCCCGCATCTAAAAATCCGAGCGTCTTTGCTGAAAGACGCCCGTGTTTAGGCGAGAATTTCCCAACCCAGAACAGGCAGAATCCGGCCATCCCGAAGGAAAGCCGCCCGTCTTCCCCCTGCATTTCAAATATTTCGGGTTTATTATAAACCCCCTCCCACATTCATTTCTTCATTTCCTCATTCAAAACACTACTCATAAACCCCAAAACTCCAAAACCCTCATCTTCTCCATCACAAAAACAAGATTCCTCAACAACATTCACCAAAATCAAATCAAAACATCCTTTTAACAACAAATCAATCACTCCTCTTTCAATAAAAATCAAAACCAAGCACAAAAATCTTCAACCTTTGAGTCGATTTTTGAATTCATAAAGGCAAAGCCTTTCATCTTTAAATCGATTTGGGTACACTAGAAATTGAAGATTTTTCACTCTTTTCTTGGTTTAATCATCAATGGCAAGGACAAAGGGAGCAACAAAGGCAAAGGCACCAAAGGCAAAGACACACTCATCAAGGCAAAAGAGTCTTCAAGCAAAGAAAGCATTGGCTATGGTGGTAGCTAGCCCAAACTTGGAAGTGCAACAACAACAACCTCCCATGGAAGCAACAACATCTACTACTCCGGAAATTGATCAACTTTCGAACTATCCGGAGGTAATTTTCATTTCCAAATCCCATAGGGACACTTTTGCCAAGTATGCTAGAAAAGCATTTTTATCCACCAAGTTTATTTGTGAAGATGCCTTAGATAATTTGGGTGTCCTTGAGCAAACTAGAGCCTTCTTTAAAGCCATGGGGTTGGAAAATTTGTTTGAATCCAAGGAATTGACATACCCCTCCCTTACCTTAGAATTTTTGAGTTCTTTAAAAGTTAACAAGGCTGAGACTATGGAAAGCATCGAGTTTCGCCTAGCTAATGTGAGTAGGCACATCTCCTTTGAGGAAATGGGTAAAGCTTTGGGTCTTAGTGATTCATCGAGTTATTTCAAGAATGTTGGCAAATATGACCCCGCTCCTCTTTGGGAGGAGATTTCCGGAAGGAAATTTGAGAACTTTCATGCTAGTCGTGCGCTATTAGTCCACCATCCGGGCATTAGAGGGTGGCACAAGGTCATAAGAAACACCATCATTGCAATAAAAGACACCAACCATTTAACCAAACTCGATTTTGTTCTTCTTGAGTCGGCCTTGAACATTGGAAGGGAATTCACCAAGCCATTCAACTCTCTAAGGCTTTTGGTGGATAGATGGCTAAACATTGATTGTGGGAAGCAAGGCACTACCGTTATTGTGAATGGCGGTCTAGTCACGATTTTAGCTAAATACTTTGATCCGAACTTCAACAAGGATAACAAGTATGAGGCGAAGAAGGGTGGTCATCTCATTGATATTGATACTATGATAAACAAATACAAGTGGGTCTCTCATAACCCTCTTGACACCAAGTATGGATGGCTCACAAGTGAGGCTAAATCTTTTACTTTGCCTTCGAAGATTTGTCGTTTAAGTGTCCACCGGACCAATTATCTCCCTCCCCTTTCAAAAGAGGCCGAGTATATTATCCGACAACAAAAGGGTGAAATTGAAATGCCCTCCTCTTCCATTGTCACACCACCCTATCCTTTCAAGTACCAAGAGTTCAAACCCGAAGGAGTCGAAGCAAGCAAGGATTATGTGACTCTTCTTATGCAAGAGATGCACAAGCAAGCCTTCAAGGACCGGGAATATACTTACTTAGCCCAATATCCACCCCTCCTACACTTAGCTAGGCAAGGACTACTTGATCCTTCATGTCCTTTGCTTAGTTGGGCGGATAGAGACGTCTTCTTTCCGAGTGCATCTAGGGGTGAGCTTCCGGGTGACAATGAGGTTGTTGATGATGAAGATGTTGATGATAACATTG
Organism: Silene latifolia; assembly: GCF_048544455.1. Classification (NCBI taxonomy): domain Eukaryota; kingdom Viridiplantae; phylum Streptophyta; class Magnoliopsida; order Caryophyllales; family Caryophyllaceae; genus Silene; species Silene latifolia. The sequence goes on from NC_133531.1 coordinate 53,295,557, forward strand.
ATGAAGAAGCTAGTGAAGAAGGAGAAGAGGATGATGAGCAAGGTGAACAAGAAAGTGAAGAGGGAAGTGGCGATGAGTCCACTTCTAATGAGGAAGGTGATGATAGTGATAATATGATGGAAGATTAGCAAGCTTTGGAGGCTCCTACCCTCTCGAGGGTTGTTCTACTTCTTTCTTTGTTTTAATTATTTTTCTTGATCATTGTTGGAGTAGTCCTAGCACCATAGAGGACTAACACCTCGGCCCCATTGAGATGTTCTCATTTTATTGTTCCCACCTTTTAAAATCCAAAATGACAAATTAGTTTCATGCATTGCATCGTGTGTGCATGAACTACACCCAACCTTAGGACATTAGAAATAATGTCTAACTCGGTTTGGGGAAGTAAATGCATACACAACGGGAGGTAATCTAAATTATCCTCTCCGTCATAAACAAAAAAAAAAACCATGCATCATGTAGTGTAGATTAGTGTAGCTTGCATTTAGTGTAGAAATCATGCATCATGTTTGCATAATTTCCCATCATTTTGGCCATTGAGGACAATGCCCATATTAGTGTGGGGATGGGGAATTCTAACTTAGCTCTTATTCAAAAATCCAAAAAAAATTGAAAAATTTCGAAAAACCATAAAAATTTGAAAATTTGAAAAGCCAAAAACAAATTTATTTCCTTTGTAGTGTAGTCTTGTATATATTGTTGTATATATTGTGTTTGTTCTATCCTTGTTCACATTGATCGACTATGCCACATCCGAGACATGAGGATATTGAAGACCGCATGGTATGATCTTTCCAATCTCCTTATTCCTCTTTATGTTAATGACTATGTGGCTTTATTTTGATTGATGCGGTATAACAATGTGAACTTAGGACTTGCATTTAGTTTATATGTCATATTAGTTGGTAGAATCACTTGCATTAGGATGTATATAATAGTTGCATCATAGCATATAGTTGCATTTAGATGAAATGTTTTTAAAAGTGCCTAATTGGGAACTTTGACAAGAGCAACTAAGCCATTACAAATACTTTTTCAACTTAAGACTTCGCCTACTAGAATGGTTGTAAAACACCCTAGATTGTGTCATACTAGTGTCTTTCGACCCATGACCCAAGGCCTAGTCAAGGGTTTGCATGTGAGTCACCTATCCAACCCCGTGATGCGATGTGGACTTGGTTAACTGGTCTAGGTGACCTTGATTGACCTTGTGGTAAGGCAACCCAAAAATACTTTCTATCAATAAGTTTGAAGTGCTCATTTCGAAGATTTGGTTATGTGGAAACAATTTATTGCTAAGGAAACCTCAAATGTTTTGAAATGTTGAAATATTGAGAATTTTAGTCATTTTGATGGAGGCGTACCATATCGATGTGCTTTGGAGAGGGATCCATTGAATTGGGCCCCCACACGGTTGTGAATTAAACTGCCCAGAGACAGAGTGACTATCACCCCGAAAAGCTATTGTCTAGAGGTTAACCGGTTGCCTAATAAGCGATTGGCGAAAGCAAAGGACATTAGCACGGAAGGGACAAACCCCATCTCTATTTCTTGAAATGTGAAAGTTGAATGAGGTCAATTTTTGAATGCTAGTCATATCCACCCTTGTTTACAACGATTTGAGCATTTCATTCCCAAAAAGCCTTTTTGTCAAGCCACTTTGTCGAGCTTGGGACGATCCATGACCTTTACTTTTGTAGATAACTCGAGACTTGTCATGTCATATGCTACTAGCATCATAGGGATCATCATTCCATACCATCCGATCGCTCTTGACGAAAGCATTTGGAAATTGAGGACGAAAGTAGTCTAGTTTAACACCATTTGGAGGTGATTTAGTGCCATCCTCTTAGCCTTAGTGATTTGTTGAACTAGTATTTGTGAAGGAATATATGCTCTTAAGTTTGTTCCTTTTTAGTTGACTCCGCCACTTGATGAGGAAGTGGCTATACTTTTTGTAGATGCATCCATTATTTGATTTTGTGTGCTTAATGTTTGGATGTGTCGCCATTTTGGCAAGACCCACCTTGCCTTGCAAGAAGGCATCCTACCTCATGGTTGTTTTGTTGTGAGTTGAAGGGGCGGAGTGAGACCCGCTAATTGTCTCATATCGGCTATGTTATTAGGTTAGTTTAAATAATGGTCCTAGTCTTTATCACCTCTTTACTCGGGACGAGTAAAGGTTCGGTTTGGGGATATTTGATGTGACCATAATTAAAGCATATTTAGCCCCCGAATTAGCCTTGTTCCCATGCTTTTTAGTGCATATTTGGGTCATTTATTGTCTTTAGTTCTTTGTTTTGCATATTCTTTGAGGTTTTGTGTCCTTGGTAGGAAAGGAGTGCAAACCTTGCATTTTCTTGGCAAAATGAGACTAAATTGATTGAATTCAATGACCAACCATCAAGGAGAGACAAGATTAGAAGGCCTTTGTACATGTTATAGTAGATGGGCAATGATGAGGAAAGATCCTTGCATCCCCAAGGAAATCCCCAAGGATTTTATGAAGAGAAAGGGAAGAAAAGAAGAAGAAACAAAGCCGAGCAAGGAATCCGTGCGGATTGTGCTGAAGACGCCCGTCCTCCACCTTCACAATCCGTGCGTCTTCTCCCAAAGACGCCCGGGCAGCAGCTACCACAAAACGCCCGTCTTCTCCCAAAGACGCCCGGGCAGAGACACCTGAATCCGCACGTCCCGTTCCTAAGATGCACGGATCCCAAGGCAGCGCAAATTCGTTCTTCAAGCTTCAAAGAAAGATGCCCATCCTTCTAAAAATACCGGCGTTTCCTTAAGTAGGGACTTAATCGTCATTTAAGCTCTTAGTTAACCCTAATGCATCCACCTAATTTCCACTATAAATACCCCATTAGTCTAATTGGAAGAGCATGTTCTTCTTAGCAATCTTTAGTGTAGTTAATATCAATCAAATCTCTCTTTAGTTTTATAATCAACAATTAATCAAGTTTTAATACAAGTTTTATTTCCTTAATCTCTCTTTTGTTCATCCTTTAGTTTGGGTAATTGAAGATTATTTAGGTTATTATTGGGAGATTGACAACCTCTCAATCAAGCATCAAGTACTTCTTTTATTCTTGCTTTATTATTGGAATCATTAGTAGGTATAATTCTCTTAATCCCTTTTTAATTATTGTTAATTACTTTCATTTATTCATCATGTTTCACTTTTTCTTGGTATGATTGACAACCTTGCTAGCATGTTCAACATGATAATGAGTGAGTAGTCACCTAGCTAGGGTTAATGGGTAATTAGGGGAAACCAACATGGGGAATGATTCATGCTTAAATTATTATGCTTTCATGGTTTATTCGCTTGCTTGTTTTGATCTCAACTCATGCACATGTTATGTTTGATGAAATGCGAGCCTATGAATCCTTGCATTTTTTACCCATCACCTATCTTTTCAATGAGACTTGTAAGACATAAACCAACTCGAGTCTCATTAGACCATGCATGTTGTTGAGTAGGGAATATTAAGTCGACTTGTAGGTGTTGTACAATCTAATCGATTCGGCTCCGGGACCCAAACTTTCCTAGGATTGTAAGATATAACCCAACTCAATCCATCACAACAATAATTGCTTGCTTATAATTTGAGAACATGTTTGTATGATCAATTCCCATGATTCCCCTATGACCCCATGACACCCTAGTGCTTTTTATCAATTGTTTACAACCCTTTTAGTTCATCTTGT